>NC_089785.1:2539992-2573818 GCF_040412425.1 Macrobrachium rosenbergii
CATTCCACCCAGGGAGGGATCTCCTCATAATTAGGCTTTGACCGTAATGCACTTCCTGACGACAGTAAGGCTGTAATGATATTATTTTATTATAATAATCACGTATTAATGATCCGTGTACCAAATTTCGACACACAGGATCTCAACATGAAAAGGATTCAATTGGCAAGGGAATACGCTTTATGACTTTTCCGTATTAACATAATAGTCATTATTATTAAGAATATCATAATTTATTGAATTATTCAGTTCTAAGGTTGTCATAGGTGTCTGATAGGACAAATCGATGGAAACACATAATGCATCATTTTATATATATATATATATATATATATATATATATATATATATATATATATATATATATATATATGAGTGAATCTTTGTTTGTTTGTATGTTTGTGTTGCTATGGAAACTGAACCGCTTGACAGATCTAGACAAAATTTGGTTTGTGTGGCCATCATTTAACCTAAATTAGATAATAGGGTAGGTTTCAAACCAGTATACAGATAAACGCAGACATTTGTCCCATTTATCGAGGCTACTGTCCCTTTCATCTACGTATTAAGCCATTCAAGTAGTTGCTGGCTCAACCAGGCGTGCAAGATGTAGGATGACAGTATTTCCTTTTTTTTTTTTTTTTTTCGTTCAAATGTAATTCGTTCGTTTCTTCTTCGTTTTTACCTTTGGAATCCGTTATAATGATTTTCATGACGTCACGATGACGTATTTCGTTATAAAGTCGGTTTAAATGAGGTTTGGAATATTAGATATTATATATATATATATATATATATATATATATATATATATATATATATATATATATATATATATATATATATGTGTGTGTGTGTGTGTGTGTGTGTGTGTGTGTGTGTGTGTGTGTGTGTGTGTGTGTGTGTCAATACAATTTTGAAAGAGATTCATTGAAATTGCACTACTTATTATCCCAAAATGTTAAGATATCATCTACATTTCTTATCCATAGCATGTCTTTAGGTTTTATTACGTTTATTATTACATGCTGTGGGATTCAGATATTGTAGATAAAATCTTCCTCCAACCAGCGATCAAGAAGATTAAAGAGAAATTGTTATCTGGAGTGACTTAACGGCGGACCAATTGATCTTCTGGTATAAATACCGCTTTTCTGTAACTTTTTTCTCATTCACCATTTGCCTGAGGAGAGAGACAGTTTGGTCTCTGAAATATAGCCTTTGTTTTCCACATTTTGGCGTTTCTGGGGCTTCTTTATATTATATTATATATATATATATATATATATATATATATATATATATATATATATATATATATATATATATATATAGTTACTTATAGTTCAACCTAAAATCATAAATTATTCACTGAGAATCTGAAGGATAATGCTGCTTGAACGTTGACCCCAGCGTGCGTGTGTATCTGCTTCTACGCATATAGAAAATCCTATTCGGACTTTATTGCATTCTTTGTGAACAACCATTAATACACGAGTCTCCCGTATATTTGAGGCGCAACCCTCTGTATGCCATTTGCAGTATATCTTTTGATGAAGGACTGTAATAAATGGAATGCTTTTAAATGCGCAAATATGTTTTAAGTCGGTAAAAGAAAGCAACTGATAAAGAAAATCAGTTTTAATAGCAATTTAATTATTGTAATATTAACGTGAGGTAAATTAGGAGTTGAAATCTAATGTAGATATAACATAATGAATAAAGGGAAATAATAAAAAAGTAACAACGTTGAACACAAATAATAATAACAAATAAACAAATAGGACAAAAGGAACAGCGATACGCGTAATTAAACTCCATACAGGATGTAAATGAAAACGGAGGGAATAATTTGGTCCTTTGATGATGATCCCGGAACACATGCGCGCTCTGTCGTGACAATGAAATCATACGAAGTTCAGTCAATTTACCAATTTTCTACCGACAAAGAGTCCCCATAACATCAGGGGCAGTACAACAGTTGGGTCTGACCCCGTTAAGCATCAATAGAAGCCTTTGCCTCGCCTAATTCATTTTCAAAATGAAAGCCATTTCATTCTGAACAATAGGCAATTTATTTTTGCCTTCCGTGTATGCAAGTGTTTCGTGAAACTTATTCAGCTGAGTCCCTCATGTAAATATCAAATGTCAGATGTTTAGGAAGCAGCACGATGCGCAGCAATATTTTTCTCTATTGACGTATGATATTTGATAATGATCGAGGCCATATTTGTTCGGAAAGAAGAAAAATAACTAATTAGCTCCGCTTGCGGCTGAGCAGCTTTTAATATTAATGCTGTGGTTTTTCTGAAAATATCGTTACTGTTTCTGTAAGAACAAACCTGGCTCTCCCCGAAAAAATGGCGGCATTTGGCCCAGCGGCGTTGAACTAATAGGGCACCTCGTTCGAGCCTGTCTGAATTTCGTTTATTTTAGATTTTCACTTGTGAAAAACATAAGCACAACGGGAATGAATATTGCAATGGTAAATCCTTTTAAAAATCCCTTAACTAAAACCACATTGTAATAACTACCAATAATGAGAAGAATTGATTTCATCCACTCATGATCTTTCATGTCATATTAAAGTTTCAGTGAAAAAGTCAAGAGGCCTTCCTTACTTTCCGGGATGGGGTGTTGGGGGGCGGGGTTAATGTTGTGGTTTGTCCCCCTCACCCTCTCCCCCCTCCCCCCTCCCTTTTTAAACGCTATTAGAATGCCGAAGTCGAGAGACCAGTAGAAAATAAATAAAGATCTCAGGTCCTGAAGTGAATGGTCGATTGATAAATTTCTCGGTATTTTTGCGAGATTATGACAATATACATCTCAACGAAGACACTTGAAATAGTAATGCTTCACCGAAAAGTTTCCTTTCGTACGTTCAAACTGCATCAGTGCCGCTTACTTTTCTAATTGCTTTTGATAATATCTTGGATGCAAGATTCTTATGCACCTTAGAGCACAGTTCTCGTTTTGGGGAAAGGATGCGATTGCTTAGAGATGCAAAAAGAACGTCTCCACTGCCGGAGCTGAGAAATTTCAGATTTTCCCGTTTTGCGTTTTGAAAATGTCGTAGCATGGTGTTGGCAATGACAACGTTTGTTGTCCTTTCCATGATCCGTTATTTACATCGACACTGACACCTTTAATACTCATTACAATTTGGCAATAATCGCAAATGAAAATAAAAAATGTCATTTGATTACTCTTACCTAAATTAATTTTACTTATAGTAAATTTAATTTAGGTAAGAGTAATATGTAGTAATTTGTATTACACTGAGTTACTTCCATTAGAGTTGATTCAAGAAGGTTCCACGGGGCATTTGATTTCTTTATTCATGCATCTGGAATGTTTAGTTTAGCATCACACCTCTTTTAAAATAGTTGAAAGTATTTTTAGACATGAATTTAAAATCGACAAACATATGTATGTATGTATGTATATATATATATATATATATATATATATATATATATATATATATATATGTATGTATGTATGTATGTATGTATGTATGTATGTATGTATGTATGTATGTATGTATGTATGTATGTATGTATATAAAAGCATTAAGCTACAAATGTTTGTTTTAATATCTAATTCACTCTACCTTGGAAATAATACATTTTCATATATGTTATCCGAAGGGGAATTTTGTTAGTTGATAATAAATTCGTCATCTCGTGGGCTCGAACCACGGAAGACAAGAACTCAGGACTACAGTGTGTATGAACATATTATTTCCGAGGTAGAGCGAATTTGATATTAAAGGACATTTGTAGCTTAATGCTTGTATGTGAGTCACGGTGACGTGATAAATTTCATTCACATTACATGCACACACACACACACACACATATATATATATATATATATATATATATATATATATATATATATATATATATATATATGTGTGTGTGTGTGTGTGTGTATATATATATATATATATATATATATATATATATATATATATATATATATATATATATATATATATACATACATATATATATGACTGAAATATTTTCTGTTAAAACAGAATTCCATCTAATAAAGGAGACTATAAAAATGCCGAAAGGTAGAAAGTTAGTGCTGCCTCCCTTGACAGGCAAGTATGAGTGAAATAAGAATTACAGAAAAACGGTATTTATACCAAGAGATACAGAGGTCAACTGTTGCGTCATTCCAGTTGATAGCTTCTTAATGTTCTTAATTGCTGGTTGGAGGAAGATTTTATCTATACTATCTAAGTCCAAAGCTCCTTTTGAGAGGTTCATCGTAATTCTTTGTTTAATCATTGCTGATTCTACCATCTACCTTTTTAACTGACAACTGCTGATATAAATTATACATGACAAATTCCAGTTTATTCTGTGATTATGGTTATTTATGTGCTAAAATTAGCTGAGTTCTGTTGGCCATACCTTACTGAATGTTTATGTTTTATTAATCTCTGGGGAGTGATTTACCTGTAAAACCGATGCAGGATTGGGCACAGTCAAGGCAAGGGATTTTCTATACTCTTGTCTTTTTGGGGACTGGCTTTTGTTGGACCCTAATCAGGGATTTGGCTAAGGTATTTGGGTAGGTAAAGGCAAAAGGGTTAGAGTTTCCAAATGTCTGTGTCAATGTCTTAATACAGTCCAGGTGTGGGATTTTTATTTTATTGTTGGGTGTCTCTCTAGTCTTGTTTTAAGGGGGACGGTGGAAGATTATGTTTGCTTTATGGATTGCTTTCTCAGTTATGTGGTCAGGGTACTTTAAAGATGACAGCTGCATCCGGATTAGTTCAATTTCCATTTCCAGGATGTCCGGGAGCAAATCTGTAAGGCTCTTAAGAATAAATTGCTGGCTTCACCAGTCTGGATAGAAATGTCGTGATAACTAAAAGAGTGAATGTTTGAGAGAGAAAGTGTTGGTCCTCTGTATACGGTAAATTTGTACTCTGTAGTGTCTCTAATTAGAGACACGACACTTATATATGTGTATGTAAAATATATATATATATATATATATATATATATATATATATATATATATATATATATATATATATATATATATATATATATATATATATATATATATAATCACGAAGCTACAAATATCGCTTAATATTAAATCCACGCTGCCTCGGGAATATCCCCGATGGGGAATTATCACCGAAGGAGAATTTATGTGATAAATGGACGGGCACTGCCGAGTCTTGATCCCACGACACAAATACGCATCCAGCAACTCTAGTCGACGTTACCACTGAGCTATCAAGAGAGGTAAAATTAAATACGTTATTGCCGAGTCTGGTGTACTTTATTTACCCTTCGAGCGCGGGGAAATTGTACTTAGCTTCGGCATTAACCCCCTTCGGTGATAATTTCCGTCGGGGATATTCCTGAGTCAGCGTGGATTTGATATTAGCAACATTTATAGCTTCATGATTGTATATAAATCACGGTGTGATAAATATATATATATATATATATATATATATATATATATATATATATATATATATATATATATATATATAAATATATAAATATATAAATATATATATATATATATATATATATATATATATATATATATATATATATATATATATATATATATATATATATATATATAT
Source organism: Macrobrachium rosenbergii (assembly GCF_040412425.1). NCBI lineage: Eukaryota > Metazoa > Arthropoda > Malacostraca > Decapoda > Palaemonidae > Macrobrachium > Macrobrachium rosenbergii. Next base: position 2,545,628 of record NC_089785.1, read on the forward strand.
ATATATATATATATATATATATATATATATATATATATATATATATATATATATATATAAATATATATATATATATATATATATATATATATATATATATATATATATATATATATATATATATTTATATATACAGTATATATATATATATATATATATATATATATATACATATTTGTATTACTCTAAGTTCCTCGTTGGAGGAGTTGGTAGAGTTCTCGGCTAGCACTCTGCTAGGACCGAGCTCGAGTCTCCGGCCTGCCAAAGAAGAATTAGAGGAATTTATTTCTGGTGATAGAAATTCATTTCTCGGTATAATGTGGTTCGGGTTCCAGAATAAGCTATAGGTCCCGTTGCTAGGTAACCAATTGGTTCTTAGCCACGTAAAATAAGTCTAATCCTTAGGGGCAGCCCTAGGAGGGCTGTCAATCAGCTCAGTGGTCTGGTTGAACTAAGGTATACTTAACTTTGTATTACTCTAAGTTACTTCCATTACGTGATTCTAAAAGGTTCAACGAGGAATATGAATCTGATTCCTTTAGTGAGGCATCTAGAATGTTTAATTTAGCATCATATCTCTTTTGAAATAGTTGAAAGTATTTTTAACCATGAATTTAAAAATGACATATGTATATATATATATATATATATATATATATATATATATATATATATATATATATATATATATATATATATATATATATATATATATATATATATGTAATTTAATAGTTATTAATGCCCTCTTAACTTCTCGAATTCTTCGCTATTTTGATATGCTTGTAACTACGAAGCCGAAAATGTCTAGACGGAAGAAATTGAAGAGCCTGTGAATGTGGTCGTGAGAATCGAACCCGCGTTACCATATTCACAAGGAGGTCTCGTAGCCAGGTCGGCAACGTGACCTCCTTTGTGAATATGGTAACGCGGGTTCGATTCTCGCGGCCGCTATTCACAGGCTCTTCAATTTCTTCCGTCTGGATATTTTCGGCTTCGTAGTTACAAGCATATCCAAAAAGCGAAGAATTCGAGAAGTTAAGAGGGCATTGTGGCTATTAGAATTACATATGTGTCTGGTAAAAGTGACCAGTAGATTCTACATATATATATATATATATATATATATATATATATATATATATATATATATATATATATATATATATACATGCATACATACATACATACATACATACATATATATATATATATATATATATATATATATATATATATATATATATATATATATATATATATATATATATATATATATATATATATATATATATATATATATATATATATATATATATATATATGTATATATATATATATATATATATATATATATATATATATATATATATATATATAGTGTCTTTTTTTTTAAATTCTTGGTTAAAAATACTTTCAGCTATTTCAATAGAGATATGATGCTAAATTAAACAATCTAGATGCCTGAATAAAGGAATCGTATTCATATTCCTTGGGGTTGAGTTCTAACTCATTCATGCTTTCTATGTGGAATTGTGTGTTCTAACATGTGTGCTTACAAGTGGTTTGAACTGTAAATCCATTAGTCCATTCCTCGTTGAACCTTTTAGAATCATGTAATGGAAGTAACTTAGAGTAACACAAAGTATATATACATATATATATATATATATATATATATATATATATATATATATATATATATATATATATATATATATATATATATATATATATTTACATTTGTGTATATGTACATATGTATATGTATAATATCTATATATATACATATATATATATATATATATATATATATATATATATATATATATATATATATATATATATACACATATACCTATACATATTTACATTTGTATATATGTACGTATGCATATTTATATATATATAAATATTATTACGATTTACCCTGGGGAAATACTTATCATAGCCAGTTATAGACTCTAAATGATTGATTTCGTTACTTACCGCGATTTTTGTTTAAAATCTGACTGCTGTTGGTTCAGGAAATCATAAAAAAAAACAAGGAAAAATGGGAAATTTTAACTGACCTGAGGGCTCTACTTACGAGGAGTTGTAAGTAAACGCGTTAAGGTAAGTTTAAAATTACGTGTATTTACATGAAATAAACTATCAGAAGATGAAATGGACTAATCAGGCAGGCTAGGCCTGAGAGGTAAATTATTGCTGGGAACACTTGAAGGTATATCCGTCGATGTGACAATGCTGATACAAGGCAGTCAAGAGAGATTTCCACGGTTAGCAAACTCTCTGTAAACGGAGAGATTTACGAATTAAAAGCCAACAAGAACACAGCAAAATATGCATAGGACAAGGTGAGCACAGAAGGTGCCAAAGAAGCCTTGAACACACGATTTTTATGTAGTGTTTAAACACAGGCATTTACGTAACACTGCCCTAAAAGGCAAGGTTGATATGGAAATACTGGCACTTTAAAATGGAAAAAGGAATTTTAGTACAGATATTAAAACAGTTTGACTAACTGGAAGAAACTTTGCAACAGATCACTTTGCCTTGTTGAAGAGGTGGCTTCAGCGAGGGAAATGGCGGCAGAGAGCTAAGGGCTTTACTGGTAAGAATACTAAGGGTTGCTACAAGGTAGGACCATGTGGTAGGGCGGGGCTCTCTGAAGGAGACGGGAATAAAAGGGGAGGTGTGTCTTTCTCGCATCCAGCTATGCCTTTCTCTCGTTCCTTCGGTGAGGCCCTTATTTGACTGCAGTCAGGGATTAATAGGTCATCCACAGGTAGATGGGGTTGGTGCAGTTTCCCTATGCGCATACATTATTTATGACTCAAGATCCAGGTGTTCACTGCATGCTGGCTCTGTTCTGCCTCCAGTCATGCTTAGTCTCCTCACAACCTCGTGTCTGTAAACAAAGGTTTCAGCAGCGTCACATGTTCGAGAAAAAGTTGAAAGGGATATACAGAGTGCGATTAACGGATTAAGGGAGGTGCCAATATTCCCTTCGTCCCTCCTTGTCAGGTAGTACCAAAATGCGCTGTTGTATTTTGCAGCTGTAAATTAAGCGTTTGGTGGCTGGGATGCTTAGGAAGAAATAGCAGCTCCCTGCCCAAGTTGTCATCTCCACCTTCAGTCAGGTGCAAATGTCTACCACACCCTTAAGGATTCAGTTTTCTCTTTAATGGCACTCATGCATATTTATTAGCCTAAATCTTTCTGCGTCATATGAGATATCTGAAAATTTACTTGATAAAGAATTCAATATTTTACGTTAATCTCAGAGTAAGAGGAAAAAATACAGGTTTTAACCTTAGATTACTGTTACTTTAAAACAGGAACATTTACAACTATAAGAAAGTTACTGTCTATATTAAAATGCACAAACGTTAATTGACCTCCTTAAGGTAAATCTCAAAAGAAATTCGAGTAAATTATCATGAGTGTTAAAATGCGGTAAATCATAAGCTTCTGTTATTTTGAAACAGGAACAGTTACGAATATAAGAAAGTTACTGTAAAGATTAAACATAATAATTGTAAGTTATGTCTTTAAGGTAAATCTTAAAATAATCAGGCACTTAACCTTTAGTAGTTGTTACAGTTAAAGATATGCAGTTAGTTTGCCTAGAGGAGGCATTACAATGAATTATAAATGATCTTCGTTAGGTGTCGCCATGTTTCTTAAATCGACGGCACAGTGCCAGACGTGGCACTGAGGTCAATGGTGCTTACGGGCACAAAGCTAAGGACAGACAAATATGTAAAGTACACGGTCTTTCTGAGTCATGGACTAGTGATTTAAATTACAAGGGAATAACAAAGAAGGCAAATGATAATGTTAAAGAGAAATGATGATTAATATGCCAAAATTATACTCTTTAGCCTATGAAAATGACTTAGGTTTACTCTTTTGCCCAAGGGGCTTCAAAGCACTCCTTGGCACTGTGCCAAGGAGGCAATTATATGGTAATACTTAATGGTTTGGGCATATAGGATTTTAAAATATACCATGCGTTTATAGGCATGACAGGGAAGTCATAAGACTTATGAATTTGAAATATCTGCCAATTTGCACTTTGCATTGGCAGAGTGGGGAGCAAGGTAAAATATAAGCCTTTGTGAGGCATAAGATAATATGAATAATTGAACAAAATAATGAAAGGAAAATGTTAAAGGAAAAAATAAATTACAGAGTTATAAGGAAAATAAATAGTGAAGGAAACCCTGACCCCCTCTTCTGGATAGAGGTGCCAAAGTCTTCAAAGGGAAAAGGGATGGCACTGTGCCAGTTTGGCACAGGTGTCAGGAGAGCTCAGGGGCTCTCTTTAAGCTACCTGGAATTATCCATTTTTGCAGATGGTTTGTCTGGGTCTTGGAAATTGGCGGAACCGAGCCCAGGGAGGGTATTTGAGTGCCACCTGTGTTGGCTTCTTTGACAGCTGATGCAGGGTCCTTTGCAAGCTCTACCATGATCCGTTGCAGTTCCTTAAGTTCATCAGCCATTTTTAGACATGGCAGAATCCTTACTCACTGTTGTGTCTGCGGCGGACTGAGACAGAAAAGAAGCAGTTGTAGGGGTGAGAGGCTCGCAGGTAAGAATGACCAGCTCAGGCACAGGTTGCGAAGCCACACGTTTGGGTGAGCTTCCACTGTGGTCGGAAGGATCTGTCTCCATTACTGGCATTGGTAGCAGAGCCAAGCCGGGAGGAGAGAGGGGATCCGGACTGGGTTCTCTGGAATGGAGATCAGGGGGGTGCTTTGGCGCTGGCACTAAGGCAGGGTCAGGCACTAATAATTGATTTGGAATTTGCCTGTCGTTCGGGACGGATGGAGCTTGGCACTGCTCAGTGCACCCAAGTGACATTGGCAGAGATTGTGAATCAAGAGTGGGATCTCCTGGAGGGGGATTTATTTGGGGCCCTGGTACCAGCAATGGGCCAGGTCCGGGCTCCAGAATGGGCTCGGGAATCGATCTTGATGGAAGGGGCCACTGCACATTGCACTCAGGTGGCACTGACAGTGGAACGAATACAAGGCATTTGAGGCTTACTCATACCTAATGGATGAGTTGGGGGGATTTGGACCCCAGGATTGCTGTAACTTAGATGGGTACTTGAAGTCCTGTCCCAGGAGGATGTCATAACCTCCAGGAATGCATTTGGCAATTGCAAGGGCGCAGATTTCAGATCTGTGAGGTCTTGTGACCCAACTTGACAGTAGGAAGTATCATTTTAAAGTGATTGATACCCTCAATCTTGACAAGTTTACGTCTGTTAATGGTAGCTCCTCAGGGAACTTTGCCTTCCCTTACGAGGGACATTTGTGCGCCAGAGTCATCAAATGCCTTGACTTGGCTGCGGGGTACCTGCCTCAGGAAATGCACATAAATGGGACCCTGCTGGCTGGAGGACCTAAAGATGTTGGGCAGAGATTTATTATTATTAGGGCATTTTGCCCATTGGGAAGAGTGGCCGTAAACTTTGCAAGCCGGGCAATAGGTCTGGCTGTAATCTTTACCTGGCACTGTCCCCATGGAGGGTGCAGGCTTGTTCCTTGGTCCACCCCAGGTGTGGCTAGGGTGTTGTCCCGGTTGAGCACGTAAAGAGGTTTTCTGGCTGATTCTCAGCCTTCAAGTAGGCACTGTTCTGTGGGGTTTTTTTTTTTTACAAACCCCACACAATGGGTTTCTTCTGGGAAGCCCATTCTTGGGCAGAGGTTGCAGGAGGTTGAAAGAAGGAGGGAGATATAATTTTCGTCCCATGGGAACTTAGATGGGGATGATGGGTGTCCCATTTGTCAGGCCAGTGGACAGCACTCAACTAGAGTCTTAGGTGCCTTATCGCACAAATAGTGCTAGGGCTGCCGGGCATAATATAAAAAGTCCTTTTGAAAAGTTTGAGGACATCCTCGACACTGGTGGCTTTCAGGGACTCTAGCCATCAGAGAGGGGCCTGGGTCTTTTTGAAGATCCACTCAGACCAGGTTTGGCCTGATTCTCAGGCATATTTTCTCTTTCCTCCAGCATTGGGGTTATCTTTCAAATGCTTTTATAGTGCTCGCCGGACAAGGTCAAGATTCCCGTTGATCCTCAGGAGAGGGCATTAAATGCAATAGACCTTTCCTTCAAGGTGCCATCCCAGGAGTCAGGAGACTTTTCAGGAGGGCTGGTAGGTCGTCAGGACCCTTTCAACATGGTCCAGCCAGGCTTCAGGCTCAGCATCATCCCATTTTCTTATGAGGAGCCTACAGTGAGGTTGCCAGTGAGGAGAGGAGTTGAGTGTTGTGCCTGTCATGGGCCTGCCATTTCCTCTGATGAGCCTCTTTTTTTTCCTGGTCTTTCTCCTGTCTTGCCTCTTTTCATTTCTCCTGGGCAATTCTTTCCTTCTACTTCTCTGTCTTTCTCCTCTTCTTTCTCCTTTGTAGTTTATTCTTTCTTTCTCCTGCTCCTGTCTTTCCTTCTTTCCTTCTCCTGTCTTTTCCCTCTATCTTGTTCTCCTGGGCTATTCTTTCTTTTCTCCTTCTCGAGTTTTCCTTATCTGTTTCTCCTGTCTTTCTGCTTTCTTCTCGTTTCTTCTGGGCTATTCTTTCTTTCTTCTTCTTGCCTGTCTTTTGCCTCTTTCCGTCTTGGCATCGTCTACTCTCTCTTGGACCTAACAGTCCCACGTCCTTTCCAGCGGACATGTGGAACTTGAAGTCCTCATTTTGCGGGGCCCTGGATGTCATAGACATCTTGAGATAACGCTTACATGGGCGTGACCCTTTAGAAAATCAGTATGTCTGAAAAGACTCAAGTTGTGTTTGAAAAGACTTAAGGTTTAGGTGTCTGAACAGGTTTCAATTTTCAGAATGACTCAGTTGTTCTGAATAAGATAAATTTTAAGGGTGTCTGAATAAGACTTAGTTTTTAATGTCTGAATAAGACAAATAAGATGTCAATTGTTCATGATGAACGTTAATTAATATCTTTGAATGATGACATGAATTTTAATATGTCTGAAAAAGACTTGTTTCAGCATGAAGGAAAATTAATATTGCATGAATAAGACAAATTTTTGGGCGTCTAGGAAATGACTTTGTTAAAAAATTTTTTTGTCTGAATAAGACAAATCTTTGGATTGTATGAAAAGACTTTCAGGTAAAATTGAATCTGAATAAGACAAATGGCTCAGGAGTGTCTGCCAGTTCCTGAGGATTTTCTAAAAATTGGTTATGTCTGAATAGACTTAGATTGGTTTTTAATGAATGGTTTGGTTTTGTCCCAGCTAAGAAGTGTTTATGTATATTTTATTTTGTGGAGACAAGACTGCAGAACTGATAAAGAAAAAGGTTTGGTGGGGATAGCATTATGGTGTGTAAAGAATTTTTTTCTTTGCTGTTAAATAAAAATGTCCTTGTAGGGGAGAAAACAGTTACATCGATCCTCATGAGATATTAAAATCTAGAAACCCCAAAAATAAGTGAAAACAAAAATTCTTAATCTTTAAGAAAAAATAATGATTTAAGAGGATGCAGTCCGAGGGGGGTGCCGAGGTTTATATACTGATGCAAATTGGGGAAAAGCCATTTTATTCTTCATTATTATGGAAACAAACCTTCATTGCTCGAGAGACAGATAAGTTAAAAGTATATTATTTACTTCTGGTCTGCTGATAAATGAGCATCTGCCAAAAAAATGAGAGTTTCAGCGTGTAATATAAGTCAAATCTTAACCATGTGTCACAGGCAGTGTTTTCAAAGTCACAGGGCCTGCCCTATTTTTCCCACCTCGGACCTGAGACAGTAATGAATGAAATGTTTGAAATTCTCGCTGATCATTTGGTTCATCAACAAATAAAGGTCAATGACCACTATGGGAATTCACAGAAATTGGCCTCACGCCCTCAGTTAGAAATAAAAGATTTATTGCTTAAAAAAATGCAGCAAGGTAAACAGACGTATGGATAAAAATTAAGTGGGAACAAAGGGTTATATGAGCGCTGTGCGAAATGAAAGATTTTTATAAACACATGGACAGTGACAACAGAAAAAAGGTACTAACAAATCAAAGATGGCGTGGTTGGGATGAATGGAAACGTTCTGAATGAATTAGAGATTCACGTGTCGGAGAAATTGTACAAATGCTATTATCTCGTCTTGAACAGATTTTACAAATTTAGATTTTACATCTTAATGAGCTTATCCTATTGACCAAAAGATTCCTGACAGAGATGAGAGAGAGAGAGAGGGAGAGATTAAAGTCTAAATTCCAGCGATGCAAAAATAGCTGGAGCCAAAGCCTTGGTGGGACCTAAACATGTGCCTATCTAAATTTCCAAGATGATAAATTGTCTTTATCTGGATGGACTTGAAGGAGGAGGCTCTATTCACTTTATTTATTTTCTTCAACGTGACTTCCTAGCTTGCCTATTCCTTAAACATGCAAAAAACATGCAAGCCCTCAAAATCTTGTGGAATTATTAATTATCAATACACTCTTCTCATAAACTAATTTGATTACACGCATGTGCCTAAATTCCCTTAATACTGATTGCAGTCACTTTTTCACCTATCCTAAAAATAAACAAAATAAATGTACTTACGCTGATACTGGCTCTTCTCAAGTTGCTTAAAATGGAGGGTATGATATAACATTGCTTGCCAAAATTATGCAAAGACCAGCCATTTTTACTCTTTAATGATTGCAAAAAAATTGCTTATCAGGAGCCAGTTATGCCAGATGCTAAATGTCGGTTGGATACTTACCTCGATTTTGTATAAAATCTGAGTTGCTTTGATTTATTAAATTTCACTCAATATTAGGACAATTTGAAGGGGGAAATTTAATGGCTGAGGGCCTCCTTCATGTGAGGGAGAATTATGTAAAAACTTAAGCTTCTTTAACTAATTATATTTACATGAAATGACAGATCAGAAGATGAAAATTAATGGGCAGGTAAGGCCTGAGAGCCTGTTAATTACTGCTGGGAACACTTGAAGGTAGATATTCTACGTGACAATGCCTGATAACAAGAAACATCAAGAGAGGTTGGGGGTAGATTAGGCAAACCCTCTGTAAACAGAGAGATTTCGAATTCAAGGCATACAAAAACACAGCAAAAGTTACTTGCAAGAATAATAAGACATTCAAAAGGTGCCAAAAATGGACACATGGTTTTATGTAAGTCAGTTCAAACTAAAGGCATTTACGTTAACACTGAACAAGGCACAAATTATATGGAAATGGCACACAATGGAAATAAATGAAAAATTAGACAGAGAAATAAAGGAATCGTGACTGACTGGAAGAACCTTATTGCAACAGATCACTTTGCCTCATCAAGAAGACATTGTCCTCGTTCGATAGGGCGCTGCGATGGAGGAGGGAATTAAAATGCCACTACAAAGCATACTGGTAAGGGCCTCAAGGGGACCACACGTAGAGCATGGCTCTCTTCAAAGGACCAGGGGGTTCAGGACATCTGTCCTCGGTGTCATTTCCAGCTATGATTCTCTCTCTTGATTTCTGTTGACCATCATATATGACTTGATTTCAGTAAGGGATTAGGAGGTCATCCTCTTGTAGATGGGGCAAAGGTCAATCTTCGTCACATGCATCATAATGACTGCAAGATCCAGGTGTTCCTGGCAGGTTCCTTTCTCTTAATCTGCATCAACTTTCTCTTCTTTTGGCTGCCTCCCTTGCCATGCTTAGACTGGTGCCACAGGAGGGTCTGGGAAAACAAAGCAGTTCAATTGGACAGAGAGAGTTAGTTTAACCATTTTGGGATATGAAGAGGGTTTATTAATGAGATTCAGTGGAGGGGGCCAAGTTCTTTTGCCCTTCCTTGTCAGTGCAACACCAAAATGCACTGTTGTTTTTTGCAGCTTTAAATTAAAAAGTGCTTGAGGCTGATGGGATGCTTGGAAGATATAACAATATATATATATATATATATATATATATATATATATATATATATATATATATATATATATATATATATATATATATATATATATATATATATATATATATATATATATATATATATATATATATATATATATATATATATATATATATATATATATATATATATATATATATATATATATATATATATATATATATATATATATATATATATATATATATATATATATATATATATATATATATATATATATATATATATGAATATATATATATATATATATATATATATATATATATATATATATAATATCATATATAAATATATATATATAAATATATATATATATATATATATATATATATATATACATATACTGATTCTTTTTTTAAATATTCTCTGGACCATCTATGCATTTTATTGTAGAAAAAATAACGTGAACAAAAGACAAGAAAGGTGTCTTGATGCCATTGATGGTTGGGGTTTTTTACGTCCAATAATGTCTTTGCAGGACTAGTTCAGCATTGTGTCCCTAAACCCAGGATTCATTTATCACTTATATAACCTCTAGTAAAGGTGGGCTTAAGATTTTCTGCCTTGTCCTATGCATTTGATATTCTGTCAACATTTGTAGACTGCCTGGGGCGATGGTAGGCATAATTCATAGCCCAATATATATATATACCTATATCTGAGACCTATATAGTCATATATATACCATCATGACCGATATATATACGTGTTATATATAAAACTGTATATATTGTTCCCCCTATATATTGTCTTTTCATTACATGAACAACATTACCGTGTGTTTTCCAGAAACCGTATCATAGTTGCAGATGTATAATGCAAATACGTAACAGTAATCGAAAATTGCAGGGCATCTGCTGTTTGCTAATATTTCTTCCCTATATTTCAACCTTTCTATTGTTTCCTCTTCACCACCATCTACGATAATATGGTATAACACAATTTACTTTTATAAGTCTAGTGTAAGAATAATCAATATTATAGCGACTGTGTAACCTATTCCCGTGCAGTAATATATATTAGGGAAGGTTTAAGTACATTTTCTAGTATTCAGGCATTTTTGTGTCACAATCCCATTGTTCGGATATATGGAATTAGCAACTTTAATAGCTAGAACTTCTAAATAGATATCTCACATGGTTGATAGCATTATAACTCAGATTTGAAGCAAGGGAAAATTTAGTGTCTGACAAATGGATGAAAGTTCATGTAATTTCCTCACTAACCGTTTCTTTCTTTGTCTCGAGACCTGTTTGGAAAATAAGGGGTTTGATGCAATCCATTTGTAGCTGAATTATTCCCTTGTCATTTTTTCCCTGACTGGTACCTTATTTAATTAAGTAATTGTCTGTCTTTAAGTTAACATTTAGCTTTAATTGACAGGTTACATGTCTTTAATTGGGGGTGTCTAGTTTACTAATGAAGGTACACTAGGGAAATTATGTTACATTGGGTAATCACCATATCTGGACTTTGGCCTTGGTGATCAAAACATGAACATCAATGACTCCTGATTTGGTTCAAAAGGGGAAGTGATTTGGTAAACTTTTCATAGTACCATTGTAGTTATAAATTTATTTACATTAAGAAAACATGTCAGAAGAATGGTAGCATAATTATAGGACAGGCAATCTTGGACCAGTAATATAAGATGAAGGGCAATTTTGACTGATAACTTATTGAAGAAATGCAGTGAAAAAAATTAACTTCTTGCTAATTACAAATTTTGTAATGGGATCACTACGTTTCACACAAGTTTGAAAAGACAGGTCCACTTGAGAATCCGATTTCTGAGAGAAAAATCTGTAATGAGTGAAACACCCAGGAAACTCATCCAAAGATAACAATTCCGTCCCCTACGGGGTCGAGGAATTAAAAGTGGTGCCTAGTCAAAACTCAATAAAAATAGCTCGACTATTAACTCATTTATGTAACACTTTTAGTGATGAATGAATTAAAAGCACAACAATAAAAAACAATGCAAGTCTCACGGTAGGTATTTTGCTCTATATAATGGAAAGCAGAACAAAAGCAAGGGATGACTGATGAGCATCAATAAATTCGGCATTTTACACTTTCATAGGAGATGATGTCTCATCACGGGGAAGCCAGTGATAGGGAAAGATTTGAATAATTTCACAACAAAGGTTACTATTGCCTGGACTCCAACGTGTCCAGACGGAGGGGCAGTTAAACAGAGCAAGGGAAGATGGACCTAAGTAGGGATGAGCTGCTGAAGAGTGAGAGTCTAAGATCAGTGGGTCCTTCTGAGATCCTTTATAGCCTTGCTGGGATTATGCCTTTTGTTCCTTGGGGAGGGGAGGGATGGTGGGATGTGGAAGTTGGCAGCATGGAAGGGGATTCAAGATGGCAGTGAGCAATGTTCCAGGGAGGGGAGGGGACGGGGATTAGCACCTAGAATTTAAGAGAAATCTTGGTAGTCACTGCAAATAAGAGAAGAGATTAATCGTGTTCCTCCAATGGCAAACAGTGAGACAAACAAATGTTGCAAAGTTTTGTGTTACAGTGGGTCTTCTAACCATGAATTAATGAATTAAATATTATTTACTTTATTTCTTTTGCCAGATGAGATGGTATGATAGAGAGAGGGGAGATATCTTGACAATATATATATATATATATATATATATATATATATATATATATATATATATATATATATATATATTGTTATGGATTATGTGGGACTGCATTTCTTACGTATGCATAACAATATATATATATACAAAATATATATATACAAACAGAATAGTGGAAATAATAATTAATAGTTATATATATATGAGAAATATATATAATATGATTTATTTTATCACACAATATATGATAAATATATATATATAATACAATATATAATAAACAATGTATATATATATATAGTCAATAAATGATATAATATATATATATATATATGTATATGTATCCATATATAAATGGTGTGTGTGTCCGTCGGTATGGGTATATACAGTAATGGGGTACATATATAGAATAAATATATATAATATGATGATACTATGGGGAGAAATAATATCCAGATGAGATATATATAGGATATCCCTCTAAAATGAGTTACTGCAAATATTGGAGGGAATATATATATATATATTGTTGGTGTGTGTGTGTTGTGCACTGTTTGTGAATCATAAGAATATAAAAGATTGACCAGACCAGCTGAGACAAAAAACAGTAATTCAATTTAAAGATGATAAAAGCAAGTCAAACAGAGACTTTTCTAGAAATGGAAGTCACTGCTGGGGTCTAATTTTCTTTTCATGTTAACTGCTGGACCAAAACTCAGATCAGTCTATTTTCCAACAGTTCCCCTAACTTCAAGAATCCAGTTAGAAAGTGTGACTTCCACCAGTCAACTTCTCGAAAGTTTGAAGATAATAGGGATCTTGAAGTATGTCTGAACTAAAGGCAATAGGGCTGACTTCTTGTTTACAATTCTTGTTCTGATAAACACTTGAATTCAAATTGATTTCGTCGGTGACAAAAGTTAGGAAGGGACAACTAAGGAAATCTTGAAAAAGCAGTAGGAGATACCTACTTTAAAATGAAGTAAAATAACAGGTATAACCAAGATGGATGCAGGGGATAAGACAAATAATTGAAGTTACTTCTCATATGTGATAAAAATTCATTCCATACTTGTGGATCTATATACATTCTGTCTGGTATTTTCCCAAAGACTGTTATGTGTGTGTGATGTGTGTGTGAGTAAAACATACAATATATATATATATATATATATATATATATATATATATATATATATATATATATATATATATATATATATATATATATATATATATATATATATATATATATATATATATATATATATATATATATATATATATATATATATATATATATATATATATATATATATATATATATATATATATATATATATGTATGTATGTTTGTAATATATATATATATATATATATATATACAAGCAAATATACATAACAATATTATATACCAAATAAAATTTATATATATATATAAAATTTATCGACGACCATCTCGTTTCGCTAATTCCTAAACTTTGTCGTTAATTGTCGCTTTTACGAGAGCTGTTACAGAACGGAAATATATATATCATTTGTCGCTAATCTCTTTTGTAATGTCATTAAGATATAATTCTTAGAAAATAATTATCTGTTATGTTAGGGGGAACATACACAAGACAGCTGTAAGTAATGTTTTGAGATCTCTCTTAAATGATCTTCTTTCTTTTAATATGTATATTTCTGCTCACTTCTTATAATTACTCATTTGGAGAATTTGTATACTAATCTTCAGTTAGTGAATATACAACAAAACTTTTAAAGAAACGTTTGATATATTAATTTATCATTTATATGCATCCAGACTATTTATTACATTTATTTGTTTATGTAAATAATACGAAATATCATCCATATGAATATATATATAGAAAAATCCTAATAAATAATTAATTATCTTCTATGTGTGCTTCTTTTACACATCTTTGAGTATATAAAAACATAGGATCTTTTCAATGAAGCAAATAAATTAAATTAGCTTCATCTGAAAAAATAACGTCGAAAATAAAAAGCCAGTCAAAAAATAAATAATTTCATGATAAATACGAAACCTTACCCCTCCTGAAATGACCAACCTCAAATTAAGAGCCGGAGGCTGTTACAGTGGAAATCAAGGACGAAGAAGATGATTGATGAAAAAGAAGAAGAACAAGAATAAATGAAGAAGAAGAAGGAAGATGAAGACCAACTGATGCCAAGTCTCGTCTGAAGGGCTCTATTTTTAAAAGCTATTTTGACGAGGAAATAAGAGTGAGATAATCACAGAATAAACTGAGAAGATGAGAGAGTATAATTTATGACAGCAATTTTCAGTTCAAAAGCCAAATGGTAGATGGTTACATAATTGATACAAATAAAAGAATTTGTTATAATAAGGACAATCTCAAAAGATGTGTTGGGATTCAAATAGAGAGAGAGTAAAATCTGTGTTTCCAACCATCGATTAAGAAGCAACAAGATGAATAGATAGCCATAATCCATAAATAAAAGGGACTTTAAAACTCTTGGGATTAATTAGTTCTCTACTCTCTCTCTTATTCAATCATTCTCTGGCTGTCTCTCTCATTGTTCTCTGAAAAACAGAATTAACTTTCTACATTTTCCTTTTTATAAAAAATACATTTTTTTATTCCTCTCTCTCTCTTCTCTCTCTCTCTCTTCTCTATTATTCTCTCTTATTATTCTTCTCTCTCTCTTCTCTATTATTATTACTATTATCATTAGTAGGGCCATTATTATGATTAAATCCTCCCATGGGATCTCAAATATTCTAAATGCATAGAAATAGACCAATATAGCCCACCATTATAACTTTTGCATATATACTCCTCTTATCCTGCATTGCAAATAGACATTGCAGGGAGCTGAGATCCAGAATTGCAGGATATTGGTGAAAAGGGGATTCGCTTCCGATGACCTTTTGTTTTGTTATTTTAAAAGTGTATAAAGAATGAGAAAGAGTTTGCCTTGTTAAATACTCAGGTTTCTCAAATATGATTTGTTTCTTCCCAGCTAGAAAGTCTTGTGTTTATTTTTCAGGGATGGTTTTAAAGAAAAACCATAGTCAGACGTGGGGAAACACTCAACCTGTGACTGTCATAAAGCAAGAATTTATTTTACATATTTTTTTAAATTTTCAAAGCCTTTCCAAACACATGAGAGAGGGAGCCATCAGCAACACGTCAAGACCTGACATCCTACTGGACCATTAAAGTTTCTTATATTTATTATTGATCATTCTGGATATCAACGTTCATCTGTATCAAATTCCAGGTCATTTCATCCAGCGCAGAAGCATTTGACCTCGCCTAAATGGCGTTTTGTATATTAGGGAGACGTTTTAACTTCCGATTTTATCTAAGTTCCGGATATGAAAATTTAAGAGGGATAAACAAATTTCAGCAAATTTCGATCGATACTTTCTTTCTCCTTAAAGATAAAGATTACTTTTATAGGCTCTCTCGACGTCTCCTCTCTCTCTCTCTCCATGTCTCTAGAATCTATTCATTTCTCTTCCTCTCTCTCCGTGTTTAACCATTGCTGTCTGTTTGAAAGATTTTAACCCACAGAATAAACTTTCATGCTCTTTTTAAACAAAACAAAACTAAACAGCATGCAAACACACAAAGAAACAGGGTCTCTCTCTCTCTCTCTCTCTCTCTCTCTCTCTCTCTCTCTCTCTCAGTATGTTTGCAGCCTATGGCCCATCTGTTTATCTCTTTGGGTAAATAACCCATGAATATTCTCTCTCAGCCTCTCTCTCTCTCTCTCTCTCTTCTCTCTCTCTCTCTGCTCTCTCTCTCTCTCTCTCTCCTATTTACTCAGCAGAGTATTTAAATCCAAAATCATTCACTAAATGCGGGTCCAGAGGGCATTGGAAAATTTTCCCTCCCACTTTGTTTTATAAATTGCCCAGAATCAACATACCAGTTTAAAGCCCTCTGGCCCCATTGCAACTTTTAAGATCTGCGTGCAACAGACATTGCAAAAAATGCACGTGGTCCTGATTGGAGGAGATAAGGCATCTCAATAGTTTTCTTTCGATAAGAATGCTGCAAAATTATCAACTCTTTGCTGAATAATTTAGAAGAAATAAACAGTATGGTTTTATCTTTGAATGACAGATATTGAACTTGGAATTTTCTTCTAGAGTCTCTCTCTCTCTATATATATATATATATATATATATATATATATATATATATATATATATATATATATATATATATATATATATATATATATATATATATATATATATATATATATATATATATATATATATATATATATATATATATATATATATATATATATATATATATATATATTATAAGAAATTAACGTAATTTATTCAGTTTGCAGGCCCTTTTTAACGTATGCTTTGCTTGTTTAATCCAGTTTCTTTGCCTTTCTCTCTGAAAGCTGGATTTTGGTCTTTTACCTTCCCTCAAGGGTTGTTATTGTTTTTATATTGATACTCCACCCATGAAGTTTGTTTCTTGCTTTTCATGTTTGTGATGGTGGTTCGGCCATTCGTCGTCTGTGCCACGTCATATTTGCCCCTCTCCCGGAGCTGTCGAGGGGGCCTTGTGGCATTATCTCAGGAGTTCTGTTCTCGGCTCCGTCATAGAAGGACCAGTGTGCTATAATTTTTGGCAGTCTACGGCAGTTTACCTTTGGGGTAGAGGATACTTCTTGTTGCACACCTGCATCTTGTTGCGTCACTTGTGAGTGACTTTGTGTGCTCGTGCCCTTAGTTTGAAGCTGGAGTGGTTGGGGCCTGTTGCTGGAGGCTTGGACTCGGTGCCTCACCGTGCTTATCTACCCGTTTTCTTCTTTATTTGGAGGAGAGCTCAGCATTTGCTCTCGTGAACGGCCCATTGTGCGAGCGTAAGATACGCTCTGTATTCTCCTGCCTCTGCCCTTACACTGCGCCCTTGGAGTCGTGAGGAGGCCCTCCAGTGGCGAAGAAGAGTAAGCCCACTTTATTTTATTATTATATATCCGTTATCGTCATTAGTTTCTCCGTGCGTCGGAGCAGCATCCCCTTTATCTTTTGTAAGGACGTCAGTTGTACGCCTACAGTGTGCCAGCGTCGGCTTTCATCTGCAAGGACTACCCTATTTAGCCTTAGTGTTTGTTAGGCGTTGTAAAACCAAGATATTGGATCCTTGTTAATAGTTTGCTAATGTATGTATTTCATACAAGGTATTAATTGAATATTGTATATATATATAGGTTAAGGTTTTCCTTTCCCCCCTGGATCTCCTACTATCGTATGCTAGGGAAAGAGTGTTTTCTTACTTCCACTGTTTACTTTCTCTTATTTCTTAGCATGCTAGTTAGGTAGGCGATTGAGGAAGTGATTGATTTGTTGTTGTGTGTGCTTGTTGTGTTCTTTCTCCCCATCATTCAGTTTTCAGAGGGGTTCTTTTGCTATGTGTTGTTTTGTAATAAATTATTGTTAATTTAGTTTGTGGCTTTGTGTATCCTCTCTGAGATTGTGCTCTTTGAGTGTTGGTTTGTCAGGATCATACCCGTTTTGTGGTACTGATCAAAAAGAACCTTAAAAACTTCAGACCATCTTGAAGTTCCTAACAAGAGTGGCGACCGTGAAACAGGATCCTGACTGACATTCCAACCTTGGGGAGTTTTTCTTGGAGAGGTGTACTCGGGAGAATTAGGTGGTTGGGGGAAAATTAACCTATTTAGTCTTTTATTATTTTGGCCTTAGCTTTGGAAGATGCCTTTAGTTGGGGATAAATCTGAGGAGGCGGCAGCGCTATTTTTAGCTAGTCCTGACTGGGAGGAGGAAATTTTTGAGCTTAAGAGAGATGAGTTATGGTGTCTAGCTGAGCACTTGAACTTAGGATTACCGACAGAGATTAGGAAGGGAGAGTTATTGCGTGAGGTCCTTAAAGCTATTAAAGGTGGTAAGAGTAATGTAAAGGAAACAGTAACGCCTGGAGATCCAGACTTTGGTAACAGTAGTAGTGATGAGGAGATGGGGAAGTCAGGTAGCCAGGAGGTGAGTGAGTTAAGGTTGAAAATCCTTTCCCAGGAGTTTAAGCTTAAAGAGCTGGAATATAAGACTTTGCAACTGAGGGCTGAAGAGCGCGAAAAGGAGCGAAAATTTGAGTTGCAAATGCGTACGCTTAATGCTAATGATAATAATCATAATGATATCAGTAATAATAACCATAATAATCGTTTTGACCTAATGAATGCTTTGAAATTAATGCCAGTATTCAATGAGGAAGATGTTCCCGATTTCTTTATTTCGTTTGAACAAATTGCGAAGAAATTGTCTTGGCCCAAGGATATGTGGACCACTATGGTTCAGTGCAAGCTAAAAGGGAAAGCTCAGCGGGTTTATAACACTTTAAGCGAGGATCTGTCGGCTGATTATGATTCTGTTAAGGCCATTATTCTTAAGGCATATGATTTGGTTCCGGAGGCTTATCGGCAGAAGTTCCGTAACCTTAAGAAAGAACCCGGTATGACCTTCATTGAGTTTGCAAGGAAGAAGGAACAGTTCCTTGACGATTGGCTTAAATCAAAGGAGACTGACTCTTTTGAGAAATTAAAAGAATTAATTTTAGTTGAAGAGTTCAAAAGAATGGTTGTTAGGGAACTGAAAATTCATTTAGATGAACTTAAATTGGATTCTCTTCAAGAAATAGCCATAGCTTCTGATGAGTATTCCCTTGCTCATCGTCAGGACTGTGTGAAAGAGGTTAGTGGTAAGAGGTTCCCTCCTCGAGGTAACGGTTGGAGGGGGAATAACCGGTATCAGACAGATCACAGCAGCTTTTTTGACAGTTCGGTTGGTGACCGAAGAAAGAATAAGAAGGAAAATGACGATAAGGGTAGTGGTAGCGAACCACGTAGTTTCGTAAATAACAGTAGGAATGGTAGTGGTAGTGGTAGTAGGTCCTCGAGGTCCGATGTAGTTTGTTTTTGGTGTCACCGACGCGGACATGTTAAGGCAGATTGCTTTGCGCGCCGTAATTTTCTTGAAAAGAATAAAGAACCCGTAACATTGGTATCAGCGGAACAACCGCAGAGGGAGGAGTCAAAATGACTAAGATTTGATAAGTATATATCGGAAGGTACTGTTTACGTTGATAGTGCTATGCAATGTGGTCGTGGTGTGAAGATTTTGAGAGACACGGGTGCCTCTCAGTCATTGATATTGCGGAGTTCAGTTCCCGATGATGTTGTCTTTAGGAATAAGAATTTTGTCTTGTTGGGTGGATTTCCCGATACAGTGGCCTCTTATCCATTGGAAGAAATGTATTTAAAGACTAAGTATTTTCAGGGTATGGTTAATTTGGCCATAGTAGATGCTTTACCGATTCCTCATGTAGACGTTATATTTGCCAATGATTTAGCGGCTGAAACTGAATGTGATGTATTGCCTATTTTGACTTTGGTAGATCTGGCAGGTGACCAGATGAGTACAGATAATTTGGTGAATCCTGTGTCTGTGGTGACGCGATCTCAGTCTAAAGAGGTTGACCTCGAGGAGATTGAACTCGATGCTGAGTTAATTAATAGACAGACGACTGACATTGTGACTGGTGTTAAAATAAATAATGTCGATAATAATGTATCTTTCCAGGGCATCAGTTGGGATGCAAAGGCTTTTAAGGAAGCCCAAGGAAGTGAATTTAATAACTTAGAGCTCAATGATGGTAGCGATCTTTCTAAACCTGTATTTATGAAACAAGATGGTTTATTCTACCGTGTGAGTAGGTCAGTTAATGTATCTGCTGACGAGGTAGAGGTAATTCGGCAGCTACTTGTGCCGGAAAGGTATAGACGTAAATTATTGTTTCTCAGTCATGAACATAACCTCATGGGTCATTTCAGGGTTAGGAAGACTTTTCAGAAATTGGCACGGCATTTCTTCTGGCCCCAGATGCGCCGTGAGGTTAAGAGACATGTGTTATCTTGTAAGGTGTGCCAGGTTGTGGGGAAACCCAATCAAAAGATCCCTAAAGCCCCTCTTATTCCCATTCCTTCAGTTGGTGAACCTTTTAAGGAGGTAGTTATAGATGTAGTGGGCCTCTTCATGGACGCGCTGGAGGTAATGAATATCTCTTAACCATGGTTGATAGGGTAACGCGTTTTCCTGAGGCTATACCTCTGAGGAGTATTCGGGGTGAGAAGGTGGTGGAAGCCTTAGTTGGGTTTTTCACTCGATTTGGCATTCCTAAAGTTTTACAGTCAGACTGTGGCACCAATTTTACAAGTAAGTTTTTCAAAAGAAAATGGTGGAACTAGGTGTTAGTCATGTTACCTCTTCTCCTTATCACCCAGAGAGTCAGGGTCAGGTGGAAAGGTTTCACCAGACTCTGAAGTCGGTTTTAAAGAAATTTTGTATTGAAACAGGTAATGAATGGGATAAGGAGGTTCCTTATGCCCTATTTGCTATACGGTCTGTACCTAATGAGTCTTTGGGGTTCTCTCCTTTCGAACTGGTATTTGCCCATTGTGTACATGGCCCTCTTGATGTGGTAAGAGAGCATTGGGAAGGAGAGACACCCGAAGTTAATGTATTAAATTTTGTATCTAGTTTACAGGGAAAGCTGAGGAGAGCTTGGGATTTTGCTCAAGCTGAATTTGCGTAAAAGTCAGGCAATAATGAAGTCTAATTATGACATTGGGACCAAGATTCGTATTTTTAAACCTGGGGATTGTGTATTAGTTTTATTGCCTATACCAGGTAACCCCTGAAAGCTCAGTTTTCAGGCCCATGGAGGGTCCTGAAAAAGTTAAGTGATGTAAATTATTTGATTGAAACCCTGGTAGGAGACGAAAGTCTCGAATTTGTCATGTAAATATGCTGAAGCCCTTTGTTAGTAGAGATGTAGATCAGGTAGAATCAGTAGTAGTGGATCCAATTACAGTAGTGTCTGTAGAGGTAGATGGGAATCTTTTAGTTAACAAGAAAATGTCTGTTAATCCCGATGTTTTGTCAAGCAATTCCGATATTTTAAATAACCTTTCCACTAAATTTCAGCATTTGAATTCTGAGAAATCGGAAGCTTTGATTGGTATCATCCACAGGTACAAAGACTTGTTTCAGGATGCGCCAGGTAGGACGAATGTTTTGGATCATGATGTGGACGTTGGGGATGCTAAGCCCGTTAAACAGTGCCCGTATAGGCTTAACCCCATCAAGAGGAAAATCGTTCAGGAGGAGGTCCGCTATATGTTGGACCATGATTTAATTAAACCAAGTTGTAGCCCTTGGAGTTCTCCGGTCGTGTTGGTTAAGAAGGAGGGAGGCCAACACCGCCTTTGCTTTGATTATAGAAAGGTCAACGAGTTGACCAAGACAGATTCTTTTCCCTTGCCGAGGGTGGAGGACTGTATAGATCGAATTGGGTCTGCCAAGTTTATTGCAAAGCTAGATTTGCTTAAAGGATATTAGCAGGTTGGTCTTTCCCTCGTGCTAGGAAAATTTCCGCTTTCGTTACAGGCGAAGGTTTATATGAGTGTAAGGTTATGCCCTTTGGCATGAAGAATGCGGCTGCCACCTTCCAAAGGCTGATGAATCATATCACTCCAGAGTTTGGAAGGTTGCGTCGTGTATATTGATGATTTAGTGATATATAGTGATGATTGGGAGACCCATTTGGAAAGACTCGAAGCTTTGTTTAAGGCGTTGAGAAAAGCTGGATTGGTGGTTAATTTGAGGAAGAGCGATTTCGCCCAGGCTACGGTTTTGTATCTTGGGCATGAGGTAGGTCTGGGTAGAGTTGCTCCTAAGAAAGCTAATGTAGAGGCTGTGGCTGGCTTTCCTGCTCCTCAGAACAGGAGAGGGGGTCAGGAGGTTCTTGGGTATGGTCGGGTATTACCGACGGTTTATAAAGAACTTCTCTGAAATTGCAACTTCTTTGACAAATTTATTAAAGAAAGGAGTAAAGTTTGTATGGTCCAAGGAGTGCCAGGAGGCCTTTGAAAAGTTAAAGGCAGTCTTAACTAATTATCCGTTGCTACAATCTCCAAATTTTTAATCTCCCTTTTAGCCTAGCGACGGATGCGAGCGACGTTGGGCTTGGAGCGGTTCTTCTCCAGGAAGATGATGCAGGGATGGTTCACCCCGTCGATTACTTTTCGAGGAAGTTATCGTCGGCAGAGACAAGATACTCGACTATTGAAAAAGAAGCCTTGTGTTTAATAAAAGCCCTATCTCATTTTTCAGTCTATTTGAGTTCATCACTTCATCCTATTTTGGTCTACACAGATCATAATCCTCTAGTATTCATCCAACGGTTTAAGGACAAAAATATGAGGTTGCTTTAGGTGGAGTCTGTTTTTGCAGGAATTTTGATCTTCAAATTAGGCATATAGCTGGGAGGGACAATGTTATTCTGACGTATTATCTAGGTCCTTTTAGGAGTAGGGAGTGGGTCTTGGTTTGGTCTTTAGGTTAGGCATTAATGACTTTTTCTTTTCAGGTGATGGTTTAATTTATCTGTTTTCTCTGCATTAGTAACTAAAATTAGTTCTAGTATTTAAAGTAATTAGTATTTAAAGTAATTACTTTGAGTTTTGCCCACTCTTTTGGTTTTTGATAAAAAAAATATATTAATATATTTTTTTCCCTTTTGATGGAGAGGTATAAGAAATTAACGTAATTTATTCAGCTTTGCAGGCCCTTTTTAACGTATGCTTTGCTTGTTTAATCCAGTTTCTTTTGCCTTTCTCTCTGAAAGCTGGATTTTGGGTCTTTTACCTTCCCTCAAGGGTTGTTATTGTTTTATATTGATACTCCACCCATGAAGTTTGTTTCTTGCTTTTCATGTCTGTGATGGTGGTTCGGCCATTCGTCGTCTGTGCCACGTCATATTTGCCCTCTCCCGGAGCTGTCGAGGGGCCTTGTGGCATTATCTCAGGAGTTCTGTTCTCGGCTCCGTCATAGAAGGACCAGTGTGCTATAATTTTTGGCAGTCTACGGCAGTTTACCTTTGGGGTAAAGGATACTTCTTGTTGCACACCTGCATCTTGTTGCGCCACTTGTGAGTGACTTTGTGTGCTCGTGCCCTTAGTTTGAAGCTGGAGTGCTTGGGGCCTGCTGTTGCTGGAGGCTTGGACTCGGTGCCTCACCGTGCTTATCTACCCGTTTTCTTCTTTATTTGGAGGAGAGCTCAGCATTTGCTCTCGTGAACGGCCCATTGTGCGAGCGTAAGATACGCTCTGTATGCTCCTGCCTCTGCCCTTACACTGCGCCCTTGGAGTCGTGAGGAGGCCCTCCAGTGGCGAAGAAGAGTAAGCCCACTTTTTTTTATTATTATATATTTGTTATCGTCATTAGTTTCTCCGTGCGTCGGAGCAGCATCCCCTATATCTTTTGGAAGGACGTCAGTTGTACGCCTACAGTGTGCCAGCGTCGGCTTTCATCTGCAAGGACTACCCTATTTAGCCTTAGTGTTTGTTTGGCGTTGTAAAACCAAGATATTGGATCCTTGTTAATAGTTTGCTAATGTATGTATTTCATACAAGGTATTAATTGAATATTGTATATATATATAGGTTAAGGTTTTCCTTTCCCCCCCTGGATCTCCTACTATCGTATGCTAGGGAAAGAGTGTTTTTCTTACTTCCACTGTTTACTTTCTCTTATTTCTTAGCATGCTAGTTAGGTAGGCGATTGAGGAAGTGATTGATTTGTTGTTGTGTGTGTTTGTTGTGTTCTTTCTCCCCATCATTCAGTTTTCAGAGGGGTTCTTTTGCTATGTGTTGTTTTGTAATAAATTATTGTTAATTTAGTTTGTGGCTTTGTGTATCCTCTCTGAGATTGTGCTCTTTGAGTGTTGGTTTGTCAGGGATCTGAATTTAGCAAAGTATTTAGTTCAGATTACGCTTACAAAGTGCACAGGCAATGCAGCTGCAGCAAGGATTTTACAGAGGCTTTACAAGTAGTAAGGTACCTAATTTACTTTATTGGGTTTACTCATGGCATAAGTTAGGAAGTGTTTACTGAGTGAAATCATTATTGATAAATCTTATGTGTAATTTTATGTGTTTTTCATTTACAATCTTCTTTATATTTTCACACTTTTATGCTTCAGATAAACATTTATTTACATAGCATTTGAATGCTTTTTTGGTATAATTTTAACATTGCATACGTAATTTAACATTGGCATTTGATTTCATTTATTAAGATTTTCTTTTTTAAATCTTGAGTAATTTTTTTTGATAATTTAAATTTTGCCTGATTAATTTAAATCCTGATAAAGTTTTTGTGAATTAGTTTGTTTCATAATTTAATTCAAGAATTAATTTGAGTGTTGTGTTATTTTCAATAATAAATTTTTCAGATTGTGAATTTTAATTAATTGTGAATTTAGTTATAAACTTTGAATTTAAAAATAAATTTTTGTATTTTAACATTTAAACAGGTTTTGTTCTTTAGTTTTGCTAAAGTGAATTAAGACCAGGGAAACAGAGTTTTTTGATGGAGTGATGCGCTTCTGTACTCTCTAGAATATTTCTAGTTTAATTTGAAAGATACCTCACACATATTCTGATAGACTTAGTTTGATTTTTTCAAGTAATAAATAAGTTTTTAGGGATCACTGTTACCTTTAGAGTACTCAGTCAACAATTAACAATGTTATGGAGAGTTCAGGTATTCAAGGAAGGAGGTATATTTTGAATTTTTTGAGATTAGTTGTGTAATAAACCAGGTACTAGATACGCATTGTGACATTATTATATATATATATATATATATATATATATATATATATATATATATATATATATATATATATATTGTTACGTGTGGGTCTTGCTGATCAGTTATTGGTTAATTTACATAAAGTTGCACAGCCCTGCAGGGTAAGAGCACACGTTAATCCTGCCTCTCTTGAAGCCAAGAGTTAAACATCAAAGACAGACGTTAATTAATCAAGGTCGCCAGTTAAGGGTAATTAACCTTAACAAAGAATATTCAAGGAATAAAGACTTTGCGATGAACGTCACCAACTGCAGACGATGAAAATCTCTACTTGTTAAAATGGTATTAAATACAAAGAGACAACGGTTCTCCCTCAAACAATGAGCGCTAGCATAACAAATACCAGAGTATTAAAATGACTTTGCTTATTTTAAATCCCTTGAGAGACTTACTGGGACAATTCGGCTAATGCTAACAATATAATAACATGACTTAATCTAGACTTTCGTAATAGCATATCCTGTAAGTGGTGGCTGAGAATGAAACAAAGAAAACGGAAATACAGAACAAAGTTGGTTAGTCAATCGACGGCTTTAACAAGAATCGACTCACCTTGAACGTCGAGTCGTTTGGCATACGATGGACCCTCAGGAGACGGGATTCTGGGCTGTCTTCCCACCTCACTAATTAACCCTTTCCTGCCCAATTGACGTCATATTACGCAACAACCCCTACCCCTTCTTGTTGACTGACGTATTTTACATAAAATTTACCGACATTTTTCGTACGTGTGGTAAATTTTTTAATTTTCGGACAGTTGGTGGTTTCCAGGCCAAAGCATACCTTGACCGTGTAATCCAGGCATCGATACGCCAGGCAAGCAGTGCCTATACTCGTGATGCAATTCCTGGCATAGTAAATTTCACAATGACATCAGCTGATCCTACCCACATTTCTCTCAGATCTACATTTTTTTTATAAATGTAGGATTACATTATTGGAAACACTCTGTTTGGTATCCTCTATTTTCTATAAATTTTTTAGTTCCTCTACTGTGCATGCGCAAATCCATGGCGTAGTAAAATTCTCACAATGACATCAGCTGATCGCACTCACGCAGGCCTGGCAGGCCACTTGTCAGAGACCATGCGTGAGGCGTTTTCAGAACACGCCGCAGTTTACATACAGCGACGCTAATCGAGGAACAGTTCAACATGCTTGCAAAAGTTTTTACGGTAAAACTAGCGGAAATTTGTTAGTGCATCACATAAGAGACGCGTCTGGATTTTAGGCAGGGCTCTGAATCTCATTTTTCATTATCATATATATCGTTATTTAGAGAATTTTTTGTTTTTCATAAAAAATAATTCATTCACCTAACTGTTATAGCTTTTGAGCTACGAATGATAATGTTGACAACGGTAACATTTTTTTCGTTTCGAAACAGCTTATAACGTCAAATGAAACTGTTGTTGTTACCAAAGCCATTTTTCTTGACTCTCACTTTATTCCTCAACCTTTCCTCTACATTTTTGTATATTTACAAAGTAATTTCTATGAAAATCCGAGGTAGGGCTCTTCAAAAAAATGTCTAGCGTATACCTTCACTCTAGCTCCTGTGCGCGCTTCTGTTTCTACCCACTTTCTATCAATTTTTTCACCAGCTGGACTTGTTTGTTTTTCATTGTTTTACATGTCGTTATTTAGAGAATTTTCTTGGCTTTTCTCATAAAAAAATAATTCATTCGCCTAACTGTTATAGTTTTTGAGCTACGAACAATAATGTTGACAACGGTAACTTTTTTCGTTTCGATCAATTTATAACGTCAAAATGAAACTGTTGCCGTTACCAAAGCCATTTTTCTTGACTTTCCCTTTTATTCTTCAACTTTTCCTACTTTTTCGTATATTTACAAAGTAATTTCTATGAAAATAACCGAGATAGGTTTTCAAATAAAACTTTTTCTAGCGATAATTCTCACCATAGGCCGGGCAGAGCGCTCTGTTTCTCAATCTCTTTTCTATCAATTTTTTCACCAACTGGACTTATTCGTTTCCATTGTTTTATATGTCAATATTTAGAATTTTATTGGCTTTCATATAAAAATTATTCATTCGCCTAACTGTTATAGCTGGAGCTACGAACGACAATGTTGACAACGGTAACATTTTTTTCTTTTCAATCAATTTATTACGTCAAAATGAAAACTGTTGCTGTTACCAAAGCCATTTTTCTTGACCTCACATTATTCTTCAACTTTTCCTCTACATTCGTATATTTACAAAGCACTTTATGAAAAATAACCGAGATAGGCTTTTCAAATAAAACTTTTTTCTAGCGATAATTTCACTATACGCCGGGCAAATCGCTTGTTTCTGCCCTTTTTCTATCAATTTTTTCACCAGCTGGACTTATTTTGTTTTTCCATTCTTTTTTATGTCGATATTTAGAGAATTTTGTTGACTTTCTCATAAAAAAATAATTCATTCGCCTGACATTCATAGTTTTAGTTACGAAATGAAAATATAAAAAATAAGTAAAAGATTTTTTTTTTTGTGAAATAACTCTACATTTTTTTTATTTAGACGGCTGGGACTCTTATTATGACTATTCCACCATAAATATAAACATTTAGAAAAAGGACAGCAAAATGAACGTTGTTGGCATAAAATTTCTATTTTTGCTGAATTTTCGAAATAATTATTTTCGCACTGTCCAGCGCCCCAGACAATATCGCTCATGTTCTCATTGATGCGATAACTATACAGATACGAAAGGGTTAATATAGACGTAGGGTAAAAGCGGAGGAGGGAACAAAGGACACCGTTCCGGCATGCCACGCGCGCACTTCTTTCGTTCGTTGTTCGTCTTTCTGACTCGCTGTATTCTCAAGAAGGTGAGGCTGCCCTTTGACATACCGCCCCAGGCAATC
>NC_089785.1:2574318-2589318 GCF_040412425.1 Macrobrachium rosenbergii
TTGATGTTGTATTGGTGTTTCTAGTGCTGAAGACCGTCTTGAGATTATTTGCGCTGTTAAACTGAGAGTTAGTTTAGCGCCGCCACTGCTCACTCTCTATAAATTCTCTAGGGCCGTGAACTTTAATGTTTTTTCAAATGTGCGCTGGGCGAAATCCGAAACTGCCACCATTATTATTTTGTTATAAGTTTAGTTTTCTTTGTTTTGCGTTGCACCATATGAACGACCGTGTCTCCAGACTTTCATTTGATAGTAACGCAGGGGACTCAGTAAGTTAGGTTGAAATTGTCTATTAATATTTTTCATATTTTCAGGAGGGGGTAAGTATTCACTGGCACAGTTTTTCATAAGTTTTATTACACTAAACTAATTCACACGGCCAGCCACACTGGACTTAGAAATTTCTTGATGTTAAGAGGAGCGAGGACAATCCTACCCAATTTGGTTTTCAAGTAACTCACTAAAAATTGATCAGAATGAACTCTGGACCTATGTTGAATAAAACTCCGCCTCCTTGAGGACGTCTACTTTACTCTTAATGGTTCAATCTAACTCCTGAACTTTTTTTGTAAGGACAAATCAGGTCAATTTTGCTGACCTTTTCACTTCTTAGTCTATCCTCTAACTCCTCCTTCCTTTCCTACATCTTGGAGGTTTGTTATGGTTAGTCTTCAATTTACTTGGTCCCATGACTCATCATTTTAAAACTATCAAGATCGTGTATCTCTCTCTCTCTCTCTTTCATAATGCCAATTGTATAAATCAGTGAATCTATCTTATTCACTATATATAACAATTGTATATAAATAACGGTGTGATAAATATATATATATATATATATATATATATATATATATATATATATATATATATATATAAATATATATATATATATATATATATATAATATATATATATATATATATATATATATATATATATATATATATATATATATATATATATATATATATATTTATATATACAGTATATATATATATATATATATATATATATATATATATATATATATATATATATATATATATATATATATATATATATATATATATATATATATATATATATATATATATATATATAATATATATATATATATATATATATATATATATATATATATATATATATATATATATATATATATATATATATATACATATTTATATTACCTATAGTTCCTCGTTGGAGGAGTTGGCAGAGTTCTCCATTAGCACTCTGCTAGACTTGAGCTCGAGTCTCCGGCCTGCCAAAGAAGAATTAGAGGAATTTATTTCTGGTGATAGAAATTCATTTCTCAGTATAATGTGGTTCAGGTTTCCAGAATAAGTTATAGGTCCCGTTGCTAGGTAACCAATTGGTTCTTAGCCACGAAAAATAAGTCTAATCTTTAGGGGCAGCCCTAAGGAGGGCTGTCAATCAGCCTCAGTGGTCTGTTGAACTAAGGTATACTTAACTTTGTATTACTTCTAAGTTACTTCCCATTACGTGATTCTAAAAGGTTCAACGAGGAATATGAATCTGATTCCCTTTAGTCAGGCATCTAGAATGTTTAATTTAGCATCATATCTCTTTTGAAATAGTTGAAAGTATTTTTAACCATGAATTTAAAACGACATATGTATATATATATATATATATATATATATATATATATATATATATATATATATATATATATATATATATATATATATATATATATATATATATATATATAATAATTCTAATAGCACAATGCCCTATCTTCGGGATTCTCGAATTCTTCGCGCTATTTTGATATGCTTGTAACTACGAAGCCGAAAATGTCTAGACGGAAGAAATTGAAGAGCCTGTGAATAGAGGTCGCGAGAATCGAACCCGCGTTACCATATTCACAAGGAGGTCACGTTGCCGACCTGGCTACGAGAAGGATAAAAGTCTATCGCCTCTCGTACATACATATACCTGGTGAGGATGGGTCTATTCAGCTCTAACAAAATATATCTGAAAAACGACAGGTATATGTATGTACAAGAGACGACAGACTCTCATCCATCGTAGCCAGGTCGGCAACGTGACCTTTGAATATGGTAACGTGGTCTCGATTCTGCGAGCTATTCACAGGCTCTTCACTTTTTCCGTCTGGATATTTTCGGCTTCTAGTTACAACATATCCCCTTTAACTTTTCGAGAAGTTAAGAGGGCATTGATATTATATATATGTATATATATACGATATATATATATATATCCAGATATATATATATATATATATATATATATATGAATATACATACATACATATACATATATATACCCGCATATATATATATATATATATATATATATATATATATATATATATAGTGTCTTTTAAATTTTGGTTAAAAATACTTTAGCTATTTCAAAAAGAGATATGATACATTAAACAATCTAGATGCCTGAATAAAGAATCGTATTTTATTCCAAGGCTGGAATAACTCATTCATGCTTTCCATGTGAATTTGTGTGTTCTAACATGTGTGCTACAAGTGGTTTGAACTGTATTCCATTAGTCCATTCCTCGTTGAACCTTTAGAATCATGTAATGGAAGTAACTTGAGTAACACAAAGTATATATACATATATATATATATATATATATATATATATATATATATATATATATCTATATATATATATATATATATATATATATATATTGACATTTGTGTATATGTACATATGTATATGTATAATATCTATATATATACATATATATATATATATATATATATTGATAGATATATGATATATATATATATATATATATATATATATATATATATATACATATATATACATATTTACATTTGTATATATGTACGTATGTATATGTATATATATATAAAATTATTACGATTTACCCTGGGGAAATAATCATAGCCAGTTATAGACTCTAAATGATTGATTTTCGTTACTTACCTCGATTTTTGTATAAAATCTGACTGCTGTTGGTTCAGGAAATCATAAAAAAAACAAGGAAAAATGGGAAATTTTAATCTGAGCTGAGGGCTCTACTCACAAGGTATTTGTAAGTAAACATGTTAGGTAAGTTTAAAATTACGTGTATTTACATAAAATAAACTATCAGAAGATGAAATGAACTAATCAGGCAGGCAAGGCCTGAGAGGTTAATTATACCTGGGAAATCTTGAAGGCTTATCCGCCGGTGTGACGATGCTGACACAAGGCACAGTCAGGAGAGATTTCCATGGCAAACAAACCCTCTGTAAACGGAGAGATTTCACGAATTAAAAGTAAGGACACAGTAAAATATGCATAGGACAAGGTGAGCACAGAAGGTGCCAAAGAAGCCTTGAACACACGATTTTCTGTAATTATTTAAACACAGGCATTTACGTAACACTGACCTAACAAAGGCAAGGTTGATATGGAAATACTGGCACTTAGAAATGGAAATAGGAAGTTTAGTACAGAGAATTAAAACAGTGTGACTGACTGGAAGAAACTTTGCAACAGATCACTTTACCTTGTAGAAGAGGTGGCTTCAGCGAGGGTTAATGGCGGCAGAGGAGGGCTAAAGGGCTTCACTGGTAAGAATACTAAGGGTCCCTACAAGATAGGACCACATGGTAGGGGCATGGCTCTCTGAAGGAGGCAGGAATGGAAGGGGAGATGTGTCTTGCTGGCATCCAGCTATGTCTCTCTCTTGTTCCTTTGGTGAGGCCCTTATATGACTTCAGTCAGGGGATTTAGGCCATCCACAGGTAGATGGGGTTGGTGTTGTTTCCCTATGCGCATCATTTATGACTCAAGATCCAGGTGTTCATGCCAGATGTCCTTTCTCTTAATCTGCATGCTGGCTCTGTTCTGCCTCCAGCCATACTTAGTCTCCTCACAACCTCGTGTCTGTAAACAAAGGGTTCTGCAGCGTCATATGTTCGAGAAGAGAAAGTTGAAAGGGATATAACAGAGTGCGATTAACGGATTAAGGGAGGGCCAATATTCCTTTGCCCTTCCTTGTCAGGCAGTGCCCAAAATGCACTGTTGTATTTTCCAGCTTTAAATTAAGCGTTTGGTGGCTGGGATGCTTGGGAAGATATAGCAACTCCCCATGCCCAAGTTGACATCTCGCACCTTCAGTCGGGTGCAAATGTCTACCAAACCAAGGATTCAGCTGACAAATGCTTTATATTACTTTAATTTTCTCGTTAATGGCACTCATGTATATTTATTAACCTAAATCTCTGCGTCATATGAGATATCTGAAAATTTACTTGATAAAGAATTCAATATTTTACGTTAATTGCAGAGTAAGAAAAAAATAAAGGTTTTAACCTTAGATTACTGTTACTTTAAAACAGGAACATTTACAACTATAAGAAAGTTACTGTAAATATTAAAATACACTAACTTTAATTGACCTCCTTAAGGTAAATCTCAAAAGAAATATGAGTAAATTATCATAAGTATTAAATGCGATAAATCATAAGCTACTGTTATTTTGAAACAGGAACAGTTACAAATATAAGAAAGTTACTGTAAATATTAAACACAATAACTGTAAGTGATTTCCTTAAGGTAAATCTTAAAATAATCATGCACTTAACTTTTAATAGTTGTTATAGTCAAAGACATGCAGTTAGTTTGCCTTGATGAGGCATTACAATGAAATATACATGATCTTCGTTAGGTGTCGCCATGTTACTTAAGTCGATGGCACAGTGCCAGACGTGGCACTGAGGTCAATGGTGCTTATGGGCACGAAGCTAAGTACAATGAAGGACAGACAAATATGTAAAGTACACGGTCTTTTCAAGTCACGGACTCGGGATTTAAATTACAAGGGAATAACAAAGAAGGCAAATGATAATGTTAAAGAAAAATGATGATTAATATGCCGAAATTATACTCTTTAGCCTATGAAAATGGCTTAGGTTTATTCTTTTGCCCAAGGGGCTTCAAAACAAGGAAGTCTTCAAACCTCTGAAAGGATTATCTGTCAACATCTTTGATAATGGCTTTTGTGCCAAGGAGGCACTTATATGGTAATACTTAATGGTTTTGGGCATATAGGATTTTAAAAATATCATGCGTTTATAGGCATGAGGGAAGTCATAAGACTTATGAATTTGAAATGTCTGTCAATTTGCACTCTGCATTGGCAGAGTATAGCAAGGTAAAATATAAGCCTTTGTGAATAAATAATATGATTAATTGAACAAAATAAAAAAAGAAAAAATGTTAAAGGAAAAGAATAAATTACAGAGTTATAAGGAAAATAAACAGGTGAGGAAACCTGACACCCTCTTCTGGATAGAGGTGCCAAGGTCCTCGTAGGATAAAAGGGTGGCACTGTGCCAAATTTGCACTGGTGCCAGGAGAGTTCAGCAGCTCTCTTTAAGCTACCTGACGTTACCTACGCCCGTGATTTCTGCCGCAGATCTCTTTAGGTTGATGGTTCTCCTTGGTAGGGGAATTGGTCGAACCGACCCCAAGGAGGACATTGGAGTGCCACCTGTGTCGGCTTCTTTGGTGGCCGAAGCAGGGGCATTCATTTCAGGTTCTACCCCAAGTCGCTGCAGTTCTGTGAGTTCATCGGCCATTTGAGACACAGCAGAATCCTTACTCATGGTTGTGTCTGCAGGGGACCGGGAAAGAGAGGAAGAGGTCACGGTGGGGGTGATAGGCTTGCACGTTACCATGACCAGCTCAGGCACGGGTTGCGAGGCTGCATCTGCAGGTGAGCTTCTGCTGTGGTCGGAAGAATCCACCTCTTACCGGCACTGGTAGCGGAGCCAGGCTGGGAGAAGAGAGGTGATCCTGACTGGGATCTCTTGAATGGAGATCGGGGCGTGCTCTGGTGCTGGCACTAAGGCAGGGTCAGGCACTATTATTTGATTTGGAATTTGCTCGTCGTTCGGGATGGACGGAGCTTGGCACTGCTCAGTGCATGCAAGTGGCACTGGCAGAGATTGTGAATCAAGTTTGGGATCTCCTGGAGGGAGATCTATTTGGGCCCTGGCACTGGCACTGGGGCAGGGCCAGGCACTGGAATGGGATCTGGAATCGATTTTGATGGAGGGGGCCACTGCACATCGTACTCAGGTGGCACTGGCAGTGGAATGAATGCAGGCGTTTGAGGCTTACTTGTGCCTAATGAATGATTTGGGGATTTGGACCCTGGATTGCTGTAACTTAGATGGGGACTGGAAGTCCTGTCCCAGGAGGATGTCATAACCTCCAGGAATATAGCTTGCTACTGCAAGGTTGCAGATTTTGGATCTATGAGGTCTTGTGACTCTCAACTGAACAGTAGGGAGTATCATTTTAAATTGATTGATACCCTCAATTGTGACAAGTTTATGTTGGTTAATGGTAGCTCCATAGGGAACTTTGTCTTTCCTTATGAGGGAAATTTGTGCACCAGAGTCATCAAATGCCTTGACCTGGGTGGGGTAGCTACCTCGAGGAGGTGCCACATATATGGGACCCTCGGCTGGAGGGCCTAAGGACTTTGGATTTGTAACTGCCAAGGCAATGGCAGGAGTACTTGATTTATTATTAGGGCATTTTGCCCATGTGGGAGAGTGGCCATAAACTTTGCAAGCCGTGCAATAGCTCTGGCTGTAATCTCTTCATGGCACTGCCCCTGTGGAGGGTGCAGGCTTGTTAGTTGGTGGATTCCTGGGAGAGGGTTTGAAAGGCGCTGTGGGCAGCGCCTGGGGCTTGTTTCAGCACTGCTCTGTGGAATGCCCGGCTTTCTTGCAGAACCCACATACAATGGGTTTCTGTAAGTGCCCATCCTTGGGCAGAGGGGTGCAGGAGGTGAAAGAAGGAGGGCATATTTTATGTCCCTATGAACTTGCATTGGTGTGATGGGTGTTCCACGTGTCAGCGAGTGGACAGCACTCCGCTAGAGTCGTGGGCGATTTTCGCATACATAGGTTGCTAGGGCAGAAGGGGCATAATATAAAAAGTTTTCAATTTTGAACCACTCGAGGATGTCCTCAGTGGTGGAGACTCCCAGGGACTCTAGCCATTTAGAGAGGGCCCTATCTGATTGATATGCCCAGTCAGACCAGGTCTGTCCTGCTTCTTTTATCTGGCCTCTCCAGCGTTGTCTCCAGCATTCGGGGGTGATCTTGTATGCCTTTGTGATCGCCTGGTGCACTTCCACCCATTTCCCTTGATCTGCCTCAGGGAGGGCATTGAAAGCAATTAGACCCTTTCCTCCGAGGAATTTTCCCAAGAGTAGGGAGACTTTGGCAGGAGGGAGTGTAGGTGCTAAGGGCCCTTTCTGCCCGATCCAGCCACACCTCAGGCTTGGCCTTGGTCCACTTGAGCATAAAAGTATGAGCCTGAGTGAGGGTGGATGCGCCAGGGGCTGGAGAGGAGTTGGCAGTGCCAATTTGGGCCATCTAGGGCTCATGGGCCTGCTGCTTTTCCTCTGTTTCGAGCCTATCCTTTTTTTCTTGGTCTTTCTCCTGTCTTGCAGTTTTCTTCTCTTGCAAGTCTATCCAGCCTATCTTGTTCTTCCTCTTTCTCCTTTCTTTCTTTTTCTTCCTTTGCGAGTTTATCCAGCCTGTCTTGTTCTTCCTTCTTCTCCTTTCTTTCTTGTTCTTCCTTGCTGGTTTATCCAGCTTATCTTGTTCTTCCTTTTTCTTTCTTTCTTGTTCTTCCTTGAGTTTTTCCAGCCTCTCTTGTTCTTTCTTCTTTCTCAGCCTATTCCTTGTTCTTTTATCTAGCCTATCTTGCTCTTCCTTCTTTGCCTTTTTTTGGCCTCTCTTTCTGCCTTGGCATCATCTACTTTCTCTTGGACCCACTCCCTCAGGGCTTGTCCTGACAGTCCCATGTCCTTTCCAGTGGACATATAGAACTTGAAGTCCTCATTTTGTTGGGTTCTGGATGTCGTAGACATCTTGAGATAACGCTTATATGGGTGTGACCCTTTAGAAAATCAATATGTCTGAAAAGACTCAAATTTCAGGGTGTCTGAAAAGACCCAAGTTTGTTCGTGATGAACTGGTTTCAATATGTCTGAATAAGACTTAGTTTGTTGATGATGAACGAATTTTAATATGTCTGAATAAGACTTAGTTTGTTCGTGATGAATTTTAATATGTCTGAATAAGATGTAGTTGTTCATGATGAACGAATTTTAATGTCTGAATAAGACTTGTTTGTTCGTGATGAATGAATCTTAATATGTCTGAATAAAGACTTAGTTTGTAATCTATTTCACACACGGACTCAGCCAGCTATTGCATGAATGTTGGGGTTTTTTGGTTCGCCTCATAGGACATGATTTGTTCGCAAGGAACTGATTTTTTTATTTTTGTCTCGTAGGACGTGTTTTTGGATTCACTCATGGACTTGGCCGGCTATCGCATGAATCTTAAGGCTTGGTTCGGGGAGCGTTTGCCAGTTCCTGAGAATTTTCTTGTATTGGTTTTGCCTCATAGGGCATGGATTTGTTCGCAGGGGGTTTGGTTTTGTCCCAGAGGACATAGAAAGTTTGGTTTTATTTCACGCATGGACAAGGCTGGCTAGGGCGTGAATTTGGGTTTGGTTCGGGGAGCATTTGCCCATTCCCGAGAATTTGGTTTTTCTTGTGATAAGAAAAAAATTTTCCTTTTAGGGGAGTCCCAATACAGGTTAGGTTTGGGAACTCAGTGAGCGTCATGACACTCTTAGAATAATAACCCCAAAAAAAAATAAAAATAAAAAAAAAGAAAAAAAGACGTAGTAAACTTAAAAAAAAATAATGCTTTGAGAGACACTGGGATACTGGCGCAGAGGGGGGTTAAGGTTTACATACTGATGCAAATTGGTGGTTTAGAAACCAGCCATTTTAGAAGTACACTTCTATTTATTTTTATAGAAGTGGTAAGTTCATCGTCGAGAGACGGATAAGTTAAAATTATATTATTTGCAAGTTTACTGATAAATGTGCATATTTTGCCAGCCTAATAATAATAAGAGCCTTTTCCTCCACCTAATATAAGCACAAAACTTAATTCTATTATGCACGGCAGCTGTTTGCCTAAGTCATGTGCGTACAAATTTGCCTTTCCTATTTTTAACCTTTGCATGAGACCAGGAAAAGGGTAATGTTTGTCTAGTCAGGCTCAAGCTCATTTGGTATGCACCTGGCAACAAAGGGCAATGACCAGAAAAGGGAATTTTTTGAAATTGGCCTGAAAGAACAATGACCTGTTTACGTTTATTTAAAGGAACCAAATAAACAGCTCAAGGTCTAAAATTTATGGCAATAGAAACAATGACCAGTTTCGTGACAACAAAAAAATTTTACTTATGAAGACTTAAATGGAAACGTTTTTATTTAAAGACAAAATAAATAAACATGCTTTATTTTGAGAGGAAATGAAAATTTTATGGAAATTTCTACACATTGATAAGGTGTATTTGGAGGGACACTGTTGGGAAAAGGGTTTAAAGGTAAATTAAACACAAACTTGGTTTCAGCCCATTTAAACAAATAAATTTGAGAAAAAAAAAAAAAAAGTTCCTTATGCTTATGAATGAAATACTAAGACAGGCGGTTATTGAATGGAAATGCTTTGAGAAATGAAATAAAATTTATCAATGTGGTGCTGTACAGGAGGTAAAAATGTGTACAAATGAAAATATGAAGAACGTTTATTTGCTTGGTTTGAACAGATTTTAACCTTTTGAGAGGATTTACACCTATAATCAAAGAAATTAACATTTGAGAAGAGAGAGGACCAAGAAAACTACGAGAGAGATTTGAGAGAGAGAGAGAGAGAGAGAGAGAGAGAGAGAGAGAGAGAGAGAGAGAGAGATTAAACTCTCTGAATTCCAGCTATGGGATCTAAAACATGTGCCTAGCTAAAATTCCAAGATGACAAATTGTCTGGATAACACAAGGAGGAAATACATGCACTATTTCCTTTTTTCAACACTTCGTAATTCCCTAGCTTACCTATGTGAAAAACATGCAAGCCCTCATGCAGGGGCTATCAAAACTTCTGTAACGGATACGGACTCTCTCTTCTCCATGACTGGCTTGGATGCATGTGCCTAACATTTCCCTACTTCTATTTTCAGTCACAATTTCACATCCTATCCTAACATAAAATAATATACTCACTGTGTGGAACTCCTTGACTGTGTGCTTGCGGATTTTATGCTAAAGGTTTGTTTCTTATCTTGCACCCAGCCAGCTAGCTTCGCTAGTCGCTGATATGGCAAGTTGCAGGGGGGGGAGGGTTCAGTTCTGCAACATTGCAGATTGCAAGATCTAAGGCAAAGGTCGCCATTTTTATGATTTAACCTGGGGAAATGCTTATCATGAGCCAGTTATAGACTCTAAATGAATGATTTCGTTACTTACCTCTATTTTTGTATAAAATCTGACTGCTGTTGATTCAGGAAATCATAAAAACAAGGAAAAGGGGGAATTTAACTGAGCTGAGGGCTCTACTCACAAGGTATTTGTAAGTAAACACGTTAGGGTAAGTTTAAAATTACATGTATTTACATGAAATGAACTATCAGAAGATGAAATGGACTAATCAGGCAGGCAAGGCCTGAGAGGTTAATTATAACTGGGAAAACTTGAAGGTATATCCATTGGTGTGACGATGCTGATACAAGGCACAGTCAAGAGAGATTTCCATGGCTAACAAACCCTCTGTAAATGGAGAGATTTACGAATTAAAAGCCAGTAAGGACACAGTAAAATATGCATAGGACAAGGCGAGCACAGAAGGTGCCAAAGAAGCCTTGAACACATGATTTTATGTAATTATTTAAACACAGGCATTTACGTAACACTGCCCTAACAAGGCAAGGTTGATATGGAAATACTGGCACTTAGAAATGGAAATAGGAAGTTTAGTATGAGAATTAAAACAGTGTGACTGACTGGAAGAAACTTTGCAACAGATCACTTTGCCTTGTAGAAGAGGTGGCTTCAGCGAGGGAAAATGCAGTGGAGGAGGGCTAAGGGCTTCACTGGTAAGAATACTAAGGGCCCCTACAAGATAGGACCATGTGGTAGAGCATGGCTCTCTGTAGGAGGGGGGGGGAGGGAATGGAAGGGGAGATGTGTCTCTCTAGCGTCCAGCTATGTCTCTCTCTCTTGTTTCATCAGTGAGGCCCTTATATGACTTGATTTCAGTAAGGGACTAGGAGGTCATCCACATGTAGATGGGGTTAGTGTCGTTTCCCCTATGGGCGTGCATCATGTATGACTCAAGATCCAGGTGTTCATGCCAGATGTCCTTTCTCTTAATCTGCATCACTGGCTCTATTCTGCCTCCAGCCATGCTTAGTCTCCTCACAACCTCATGTCTGTAAACAAAAGTTCTGCAGCGTCACATGTTCGAGAAGAGAAAATTGAAAGGGATATACAGAGTGCGATTAATGGATTAAGGGAGGGGCCAATATTGCTTTTGCCCTTCCTTGTCAGGCAACACCAAAATGCACTGTTGTATTTTGCAGCTTTAAATTAAGTGTTTGGTGGCTGGGATGCACTTGGAAGATATAACAATAATATATATATATATATATATATATACATATATATATATATATATATATATATATATATATATATATATATATATATATATATATATATATATATATATATATATATATATATATATATATATATATATATATATATATATATATATATATATATATATATATATATATATATATATATATATATATATATATATATATATATATATATATATATATATATATATATATATATATATATATATATATATATATGTGTGTGTGTGTGTGTGAGTGTGTGTGTTTACACGTTTGTCGCACACACACACACATACAGTGATAATATATATATATATATATATATATATATATATATATATATATATATATATATATATATATATATATATGGAATATGATACATTTTTACTCATTCACAAGTGATTTTTTATACTCTGCAAAACTTACATACAAAGAGAATTACTGGAATATATGGTAATTGCAACTGGCCCAGCTAGAATTCTAAATAGAGCATTTTGCGGCTGATACAGAGGTAACTCAGACCTACCCATTTAGCTATCAAGAAAATGGATGAGTCTCTTTTGCCCTTGTTGTTCGTCTCTCGAGCCCTGTTTCTGAAAATGACAAGATATTTGTAGCTGAAACTCTTGTTTCTTGAAGTAAGTTAAGGTTTTGTAAGCTTACCTATACTGTCATAGCGTCATGCACATACCTTTCACTCTAGGGAAGGTCAGGGCTCCCTGAAATTATGTTACATTGTGCCCAACCAATATAATGTTTAAGTACTTGGTGTTTATCACATTCTCAGTCAATGACTCCATATTTGGTTAGGGGAATGTGTTTGGCACAGTTCACAGACCATTGTAGTTCTATTAATTCCACATTAAGTTAAAGAGGGAAACACCCTTATAGGTTCGACATCTTGTACTGAGGATGAAAAAATATACATTTTCCTGATAACTTTATTGGGATCGACGAGTGAAAAAATTAACATCTTGCTAATTACTTGTTTTGGGAGGGAGGACTTCGTTTCTTGCGTTTGTAAAAGAGCGGGGCAACTTGAGAATCTTGTCAGATTTCGTGAGAGAAAAATTTGAAGGTGAGTGAAATTCATTCCAGGAAACAACACGAATCGTTGGTGTCTCTTAAAATTCCGTCCCCTTTGGGGTCTCTCTTGAAAGTGGAATTTCAGTCAAAAGTAGATAAAAAAATAAAATACTCTCAGACTCATTGTTCTCACATTCTATAATGAATGTTTAAACATTCATTAGAAAACTTCCTCAGTCCCGTACCATATTAAGTAATATATAATTCACTACAGAAAAAGCAACATACTGGAAAGCATCATGGTCGTTTTTTACACTTTCATTTTGATTTCCTTGTACACACACCCCCAAGCAGTTCTAAAAGATTTGCATTTCCTCTTCAAAACCGTTCGTATGCCAACGGGAAGGCGGAGGGGGAGGGAAGAGAGGAGGGAAGGGAAGATGGAGGGGGAAGGGGATTGGATGGAAGAGTGAAGGTGAGGGAAGGGGAGGAGGGGAAGTGCAGGAGGAGAGGGAGAGGAGGGGGATGGGAGTGGATGGAAGGGGAGGGTAGGGGATGGGAGGGGAGGGATGTGGAAGTTGAGAGAAGGGGATGAAAGAGGAAGGAGGAAGAGGAGGGGGAGGACAGGGATGGGAAAAGGGAAGAGGAGGGGAGGACACC
Source organism: Macrobrachium rosenbergii (assembly GCF_040412425.1). Lineage (NCBI taxonomy): Eukaryota > Metazoa > Arthropoda > Malacostraca > Decapoda > Palaemonidae > Macrobrachium > Macrobrachium rosenbergii. The sequence goes on from NC_089785.1 coordinate 2,587,570, forward strand.
GCAAAGTTAACGCTTGATCGTTGCTCCAGTGTAAAACAAACAAACAAACAAATGTTGAAGAGTTTTAGTGTTATATATATATATATATATATATATATATATATATATATATATATATATATATATATATATATATATATATATATATATATATATATATATATATATATATATATATTGTGAGGTTTAGTACTTCTGATGGGACAATCGTTTCTTGTTCCCTTGGTGGGTTGTTGCCTCTTTACTTTTTTATTTTCTTTGAAGGAAAGTTGACGTCTGTCGCGTTGCCTCTGACAGTGGCAGTCGGGTTTAACATAGCAGCGAGTCAGGTTCTCGGCAGCAGCTTTAGCAACATGGAGTCTTTGTTGGAACAGCAGGTATTCCGCACCTGTTGGCCTCATCAGCTGAAGGGATGGTGGGACAGCTAAATCATAGCCTTCGTTCTGTGGATCTTCCTGTATAACAGCAGACGTGCTGTTTCGACGTTTCTTCTGTGATTCATCGGTGCTGATGACTGTGTTCCAGTTGAGCAGTTGGTGGCTGCTTTGGTGTCTTCACAGGAGCACGTCTGATTGCATTCATCCTTCTTGACAGCTGGGTCTGTCGGGCTATCTCCACGGAGATTGAGATTGTGTTTATCGGTATTTTTGAGTGATTTCATGTTGTTGCTTTATCATTTGTTTGTTTAAAACCTGTTTGGTTATTGTAATGACTGTTTTAGTAATGATGTTATTTTGGTATGATTTTTCACTTATTGTTACTAATGGTGTCGAGCAGTGTATGGCTCTAGTAATGATTTTTATTACGTTATTATTATTAATGGTGTCGAGCAGTGTATGGCTCCAGGTAATTGAATTTTGAAATGCTTTTGCATTATTTTGATATGATTGTCATTTGAAGTGGTCCTTAAGACTTTTATTAATTTTGACTGCTGCTGTTAATATTTATTTAATTATGTATGCTAAACCTGGACTCACTTGTATATATGTATATATCTTAGTATAATAAATTAGTTTAAGGTAATTTATTTTGTTTCGTTCAACTCCTTCCTCCTTTGTCTGCCTCAATTTCTGCCAGTCATTCCAGTTCCGATATTTTTGTATTTAAAGAACCTGCTGAACCAAAAGTGGTTCATAACAATATATATATATATATATATATATATATATATATATATATATATATATATATATATATATATATATATATATATATATATATATATATATATATTATTGTTATGGATTATGAAAGGGGACTGCATTTTTACTTTGCCTTAACAATCTTAGCCTTACAAAAAACCCTTGTAAGCCCACAAACAGAATAGTGGAAAGAATAATTAAAAGTTGGAAGGTAGCCAAGTGAGAAATTCATTCTTAACACTGATTTATTTTACTCACACAATTATGATAAATTCACAGTGGGAATAATGGACAAATCTCACTGTAATAAACAAGTGGAAAAAGGGCACAACAGTGAGTCAATGAAATGATAATTAATGCATCAATATCCCACTAGGGCAAATGGAAATTGCCCCTACAAGCGGTCCATAAGCCCAAATGGCAATGCAGTGATATCCGCCTCGGTATGGGTGGCTTCTTTGGGCAATGGGGAACACAGAAGAATGGGTACATAGGTAACTTGCACTGATGACACTCCTGGGGGAGAAATAATTCCAGATGAGACTACTACCAAAGGGATATCCCTCCTAAAATGAGTTACTGCAAATATTGGAGGGAATGCTTTCAC
>NC_089785.1:2594318-2609318 GCF_040412425.1 Macrobrachium rosenbergii
TTGACGTGAATGTATTCCTATGACGATCGAGTGAGTATTTTGGAGAAATGCTGAAAAATTACAGGCATGCAGAAATGGAAGGGGTCAGTGCAAGTCTGCAAATACATATAGGTAACTGTCGAGGGAAGAGGATGAAAACTGGTCGGTGGGATTATGAAGAGAAGCTGCAGTGCAGTTGATTAGCTGACCAACATTTGTAAGGTATGTCTGAGGGAAAAGTTTGAGAATGAATATCAGCGTTGTAGGAGCAGGAGTAATCATTACCACTGAGTAAATATATTTATGTTTCAGGACACAGTTTTCGGACATAGTTCAGCAACATGTATTGCGTATACATCAGTAAGTTGTTTCCCTTCATAGATCTCCCTCTATATTGCATAACTGAAACATATTTAAAGTAAAAATAATAGTAGAATCTATCAATTGCTTTTTCGTTACTGGACTGGAGTTTGGTTAGAGGGCTTCGCCTAAAGCCGTTAACTTCATGAGCAAAACTAATTTCCATGGATATGGTGGGTGATTTCTCCTTGTTCATCATACAACGCCTGCGCACGTCACTTGAGAGTCGCATCGATTATCCTTCATTTTCTCGTCAATGAAAGTTTGACGTTTCAATATGATGCATTTTCTAAACTGAGATTTAATTTTTCTTCGTGTGTATTTAGCATATATTGTTAAATTCTTTTATTTAACCATATCGTACACTTACAGTGCATAATGATAAATTCTTCATTCAGAAACACTTAAAAGAATACTGCTTGCGAGTAGAGTTACCACCTAGCAAATAAGGAACGAAACCCCTCGGAGTGTGAATAGTGCATTACCTTTTTGGGATATGATAAATTACTGAATCTCTTATTGTTTCCTTCTCTTTATTACTTAGGTCCATTTGATAACAACAGTTTGTTACCCTAACAGAGACCTCAGATATTCTGTAAGTATAGTTTAAAATACATGATTAAGCATTTAATCAACCAATTCCCCACCTTCAGTACAGTTTCACCATATGTATTCGGTTGTGTGTTGTTCCAGTGTCCATAAAATTAGATTTCATAGTATAGGGTTTTGTTAACAATGGGACAATCCCTGAATTTGATAACGTCATAATGATATTATTATTATTATTATTATTATTATTATTATTATTATTATTATTATTATTATTATTATTATTATTATTTCGGAAAAGATCCTCTCTCAAACAAACTTCATTAACCAGAATGGTCGTCTGGATGCCGTTGAATCTGTGTTGCAGTTTCTCAATCTCTCAAATGAGTTTCTTTGTAGCAGCAGTTAAATCATGCAGCAGCTGTCCATAGTTTATTTATTACTCGAAAGTACTACCGAAACATCATGGAGTGAATGAACTTTGAACAGTCGTCGTATAATTTACCTACTGCAACAAAGAAACTAATTCGAGAGAATGAGAAACTGCAAAACAAACTCAACGGTTTCCAGACGGCCTTTTGTTTAATCAATTTTATTATTATTATTATTATTATTATTATTATTATTATTATTATTATTATTATTATTATTATTATTATTATTATTATTATTATTATTATTATTAAGGGAAGAAGACGTGGAACTTATCAACATTTTTTGATAATTGTTTTTAGTTACAAGCAAAGGTAGTGGCACCATTTACCTCTTATACATTCCCAGCAAAATTTAGTATCTCTCTATCTTCAATAATGAACTGAAAATCTTCCACAACATCTAAGTCACTTCAAAATCCAGAGAACAATAAGTCATATTCCACAATCCACCATAGGCTATCAAATAGTCACACTTCTACAGCAGCCTTCATTGATATTCCGTTGGGGGACTGAGGCTTTATTGGCGTAAACCCTGACGCCGAGGTTTGAGGCTTTCCAAATCTCTCTTAATTTTGGTTTGGGGTCTGTGCTATCACGAGATTTTTCTTCTTATTCTTTTTAAATGACCAAAATTCAGCCTCTTCTCTTATTCATGCTTCTGCTAATGCCCCAACCTAGTGTTTAAGGAGTTATTGCTCCCAGGCATTCTTGTGCTCTTCTCTTCAAGTCTAAAATCGTAATTTATCTTATATAAGCTCAAATCAATGTATTTTTGTAACTACTTTCTAACAACTCTCACCAAACTTTTTACTCAGATTTGATAAAATTATGATTGCCCCTTCAACCCTATCACTATTTTGGGTATTCTAGAGACTTCAGACTTTTCTTTGAATGAGCATAGTGCTCACATGTATAAATTATGTGTATGTTTTTTTTTAACTCTGAAAGCTGTTTCTTTAAACCAGATAGTCATTCTTGCTTTAACATTGAATCTAAAACTGAGTTTTTCTCTTTTGTATGAGCACTAATTCATCTCTTACCATCAAACCATTCAAGTGAAGAATTTATGGGAAGAGTTCCAGCTTTAATTAGACAAATCCATAACACCTGTCAAACATTCTCTTCCCACATATAAGTGATGGAAATCAATAATCCCTGGATTTCATGTTTCAGTAAGTGATTTTTCAGGTCCTGAAAAATTTGGGATTACTCTCCTGGCGTCTGTGTTTTATGATTCTTGCTTTGAGCCTGGAAAAAAAAGAAACTGGTTTCTGCAATAAAAGTATATATATATATATATATATATATATATATATATATATATATATATATATATATATATATATATATATATATATATATATATATATATATATATTTATATGTATATATATATATATATATATATATATTGTATTACATGAAGGTGCATCAAAATAAGAGATATATATATTTAGGTCCTGACCGGTTTTGACTTTATTTCCAAGCCATTGGCTCAGGACTAATGCATAGTGTTATAAATCCCAATATATATACTACAGAGACAGTACTGACGAACATACACAACAGTTTGAGACTACAGATCCACCACTGACAGGTGTCAAAGTATGAGTGGCTTCAAAGCTCATTTGGGCTAGTGGTAAAAAAACACAATATGTTCTCAAGGGACAATACCGATGAAGGTGTACAGTTTGTAGTGGAGACTCATTTGGGCCAGTGGTAGAAAAATTCAATACTCTCACAGGTGTCAGGGGGAGGGGAGAGAAAACTGAAAAGGAATATCATTGAATCTAGCTTCATAAAAGAAAGTTATGGCTATAATATGAATATCAGTCAAATCATGTATAAACTTGATCCTGCAATTTCGAAAGAAATTTGTAAAATTATTTAATTTTAAGGAAGGCAGTAGAGTTATATGGAAAAAAGATTATTATATTTACAAACAGTACGGGGGCAGGAGAACTAATGAGATTTCTCGATCGTCTCCGACATCTGTTAGGTGTGGATTTGTAGCCTCCTACGGTCTGTATGTTTGTTGGTATTGTCCCTTGAGAGTATACTGTGATTTCTACCACTAGCCCAAATAAGCTTTGAAGCCACTCCAACTTTGACACCTGTCAGTGGTAGATCTTCAGTCTCAAATGGTTGTGCATGTTCGTCAGAACTGTCTCTGTTGTATATATATTAGGATTTCTAACACTAAGTATCTGCCCTTCGCCAGTGGCTTGGAAATAAAGTCGAAGCTGGTCAAGATCTACGCCCCTCTCTTTATTTTTTCACCTGTTGTAATGTTGTTAGATATATATATATATATATATATATATATATATATATATATGTATATATATATATATATATATATATATATATATATATATATATATATATATATGTATATATATATACATATATATATATATATATATATATATATATATATATATATATATATATATATATATGTGTGTGTGTGTGTACTTATATAGATACACATATATATTATATATATATATATATATATATAATATATATATATATATATATATATATATATATATATATATATATATATATATATATATATATACATGTATATTTGTGTGTGTATATATGTATATGCATACACATATAAATTTGTTTATATTTTTTATTAGAAAATTTGTACCATCCTGCCATCATTTAATATTTACATTTAACACATAACAACATATATTCTTTTCACATTAATTCAATTATGTATTACATTTTGAATCTCAGATATCCTTTATGTACATTTTTGGAAACTGCAATAATAAAAGCACCATCTTTGTGGGCGATGCTTCTGAAAGAGCTTCGTGATGTAGTTCACATTTATATTTTACAAAAACTCGTAACACCTTTATCTATTGCTTTATCTTATCTCCATTAAAAACCCAACTTGGTCACAGGAACCAAGTTGAATGATAGAATCTTTACCTCATTCACAAGTACCTTAAGCACACTGGTCAGCCACTCAATGATCCTATCCCCACCATACTGTAGTATTTTGCATCACTGAGAAGCTCCTCTTGCTGTCCTCCACTTTTAACATCTATTAAAAACAATCACTCATTTCTTCATTATAATTCCTTATTTTAATCCTGTAGTGCCTGCTCAGACAAGAGCCTCAGTTTCTAACTTGCTTGTTATTGCAGACTACAGAGACAAATGTCACCTTTCGAGTTTGAAGATTATAACCCTTTTCAAAACCACTTTGAAACAGATCCTTGGACATGTAAATTAAATGAAGTCCTTTATTTTGTGATCCTTGGACATGTAAATTATATGTTTTTCGCTTTGAAGTCCTTTATTTTGTGATCCTTGGACATGTAAATTATATATTCGCTTTGAAGTCCTTTATTTTTTCCTTCGTAAATTATATATTTTCGCTTTGAAGTCCTTTATTTTGTGATCCTTGGACATGTAAATTATATATTTTCGCTTTGAAGTCCTTTATTTTGTGATCCTTGGACATGTAAATTATATATTTTTGCTTTGAAGTCCTTTTTATTTTGTGATCCTTGACATGTAAATTATTATTTTGCTTTGAAGTCCTTTATTTTGTGATCCTTGGACATGTAAATTATATATTTTCGCTTTGAAGTCCTTTATTTTGTGATCCTTGGACACGTAAATTATATATTTTCGCTTTGAAGTCCTTTATTTTGTGATCCTTGGACACGTAAATTATATATTTTCGCTTTGAGTCCTTTATTTTGTGATCCTTGGACACGTAAATTATATATTTTCGCTTTGAAGTCCTTTATTTTGTGATCCTTGGACATGTAAATTATATATTTTCGCTTTGAAGTCCTTTATTTTGTGATCCTTGGACATGTATATTTTACCAGTCTATTTCTTCTGTAAGAAACCAGCAGTTTTTCTTGTTTCTTCAAATCCATAATTATTTTTGTAGGAATCATGCCTGTTTTTTTATATTCTAATATCAGCCCTGGATATAATTTTCTGGTTGGTCTTTCATGTACACTTGAGTTTAACAACTTCTCCCTGCAAATACGTTTAGAATATTCTTATAATATATTCAATATTTCAGCCGGATCTGCAATTGCCATCGTTGTCCAATGTGAATATGCTCTATGCAATGCATAGATACTGATATTTAATAATTGATCATTCATTTCACTCATATATCACTCAACTAAGCGAAATAACCACGAAGTCAAAACAACTTTTTCAGTCGTTTTTTAAAGGTAGATCACTCACTTTATGAATGTTTCCTCCTGCAAAGCTAAAACGTAGAGATCAGGTTCCTTTCAAATGACTGTTCCTCTGTCTTGTATTCCAGTTTGACCTTTCGTAAGAATTTTTCAGGTGCCCATTGTACAGATGGCAGTAGTAAAGGGTTTTCGTAATTCTTTTTGATTATCCTGCTTTGGTTCTAAAGAAAAATTTCCATATAACCCTTTTTCATTCAAGTTCACTCAACTCGTTTCCTGTTGAAAACTTAGCCACGAATTCGTTTCAATAAACAGCACACTTTCAAATATGTTGAAAAAAATATCGTCCCATACTTTGTATGAAGTAAAGCAAAACAACGTAGATATATAATTGACCCTTGACCCTTGATAAATACTAGTGTTTAAGTTCCAGAATTCTCTACCGTCCAAATGCTTTCTTGGTCATCAAACTTGGCTCTTGCATCTCCTTTCTGAAATATAGAAATCCTATTTCCATGATTTGGCTTTGGTTTCAGAGTGCATAGTTATGACGTTAACTGAAAAGTTCCTGTTTATCCGATGAAAAGAATATAATAATATGTTCAGCTTTGAATTAGAAAATTAAACATTCATCGACTTTTCGTACTCTAGTTCTTGTCAATGTTTCCCGTTTCGTATTGAATGTGATTCCATATTATATAACTCCATATGAGAATAAAGAGATTATAGCTTTAATAATTTCTCGTTCCTCTCTACCTAGATTAACGCGGTGGATTCGAGCCTGTAAATCAATGTAGAATTATTATTGATAACCTTCGTATTCCACAAACTATAATGGATGGATCCGAACAATGGCAAGAGTATTATTAATCATGGGTCAGACACAGTGAGTAAGAGTAATGGAATAATATAAGATGACGCATAAGATACATTGACTTAATAATCTTATTTGAATTTCATGTTTCAGTGCCGAGCTGGTTTGAATAAGAATACAGGATATGAAAAATGTAATGTTACACTGGCACTTGCCAGCTGAAGGATACTAGTAAGTCATTATTGATTTACGTATACAATGTTGTTATTCATTCTTTCTTGGCTGAATATGAAATTTAAGCTGCAGTTTCTTAATCTGCATTATCCTGGGGTACATAGGCCGTTAATTATTAATATATCGGAAAAATCCGACATGTATGCTGGTCAGTGTTAGAAGACAAATAACTTGCGCCAAAAAAGAGAAAACAGCCAGAGAAACATATAAATTAATAACAACAGAGCGAACTTGGACAAAACGACAGTCACACATATACATACATACATATATAATCAGAAAGCTACAAACGTCCTTTAATATCCAATTCATATTCGGAAATAATATATTTTATATGTTGCCGAAGGGGAATTTTTAGTTGATATAAGTCCACTGTCCCGTGGGGTCGAACCAGCGACGGACGAGGAATCAGGACTACAGTGATATAATATATGAATCACGGTGATGTATATATCACATATATATGTATATATATATGTATATATATATATATATATATACATATATATATATATATATATATATATATATATATATATATATATATATATATATATATATATATATATATATATATATATATATATATATATATATATATATATATATATACAGGAAATTGACAGGCGCAAGTTCAGTGCCAAAAGCTTTCACGTGTTGTTTATTCACACATAGTCGGAGCACAAATGAGACACGTTAAAGAGAAAGTTACAGGATAAACAAAAAGAACAAGAATACCAGATGGTTAATTGTCCAAGTGTAATAAACAAAAGGATAATCAAAGATAATCCGTGATCACGAGGTCACAAACTAAAACCATAGACCTAGCCTTTAGAGATACCGAATCTTACCCATTCAAAATCCAAAAACATGTATAAAACTGAATAATGCATTTGTTGCTTATAATTATCAACACCTTTTTTAATTATGGAGGCATCAATTTTAAACAAACCAAGACTTAAATTTAGAACACTTCCATTATTTGACTTGATAAAACAAGATTCAAAACTGACTATAGTAAGTTCAAAATTCAAATTCAAACTATTAAATTTGTTTATAAAGTCGACATTATTTTTTACATCCGTATTAGAAATGTTCCCTACCAAAGGTGTAAGAATTTTTACAAGCCATTTAGATAAATTATGCGAAACTGGGCCTACTGAACTAATGATTGGTCTAATAGGGCTATTGACTTTGTGTCTCTTGACTAAACCGTAGAGATATGGTAGGGAGGAGTACTGAGTTGAAAACTGTTTAATTCAATGGCCAGAGCCTTTTAAAATGGATTTGATTTGTATAATCTGTATAGGAGCTGACCTTACTTTTCGTGTAAGTTTCACTATTATTCAATAATGCCATTATTTTATTTACATGGTCACTTTTATTCATTATTACTACTGCATTAGAGTTATCTGCCTTTGGTACTTGCAACGTTTCATTTTAGTAAAAAGATTAAATCCATTTTAAAGGGTTCTGACCATTTAATTAAATAGTTTACAACTCGGTGCTCCTCCCTACCATATCTCTACAGTTTAGTCAAAACCCACAAAATCAATAACCCTATTAGACCATTCATTAGTTCAGCAGGCCCAGTTTCGTATAATTGATCTAAATGGCTTGTAAAAATGTTTACATCTTTGGTAGGAAACATTTCTAATACGAATGTAAAAAATAATGTCGATTTTATAAACAAATTGAATAGTTTGAATTTTGATTTTACTATGGTTAGTTTTGATGTCGTCTCTTTGTTTACAAAGTGCCTGTAGATGATTTACTTGAATTTTTGAAGGAAGAATTAGAAAGTTATGATATTCTTTAACTGTAGCAAACCTCACTAATCTCATACGGTTATGTATCAAAAACAGTAAATTTTGTTTTAATGGTGAATTTTTCGCACAAAGGTTTGGCATGGCTATGGGTAATCCCTTATCTCCTGTCCTTAGCAATATTTACATGAACTTTTTTTAAACAAAATTCTTACCAAGAATTTTGCCCCAAATGTTATATGGTTTAGGTATGTGGATGATATTTTCTGTATCTGGCCAGTTCACGAAAATATCCAGGAATTTCTGATTAAGCTAAATGATTTAGTCCCTTCTATAAAATTTCCGTATTGGAAGAAATTGCAGTTATAATTTTCTTGACGTAACTGTCCATAGACATGATAGAAATTTCAGCTTTTCAGTCTTTGAAAATCAACAAACTTGGTTCTTTTGTTCATTGTTATTCCAATCATCATCAAAATATTAAATTCTCTGGTTTTTCTGAGATGTTCTTAAGGACCCTGCGCCTTTGTAGCCCGCAGTTCGTTGATGCTGAGATTAAAACTATTTATGACATTGCCTTGAAACTGAAATACCCATGGGCTTTGTAGATGTAGCGTGGAAAAGAGCCAGGAAAACATTTAATTAATCTAACTAATAACAAACTTGAATTTAGTAAGTATAGTATTCTCAAATTACCGTATGATGAAAGGTTTTTACAAATGCCTAGAATTTTAAAGCTTTTCAACATAAATGTTGTTTTCAGTAATTTTAATGTTGAGAGTTTAATAATAAAAAATTCTCCTAAAGATGTTTCTGGCTGCATCTGTGAAATTCTTTGTAAAAAGTGTGATTAAATATATTATGGACAAACTGGAAAATCACTTTCACAACGCATCAGACAGCATCAATATTCTGTGAGAACTGGCCAAATATCGAATGAATCATTCGTACATATGAGAGATTTAGATCATCCTGTTAACTGGAGTGAAGCAGGATCTTAAGTTCCGTGCAACGAAAAAGTTAAAAAGAATATCACTGAATCTTGTTTTATCAAGTCAAATAATGAAAGTGTTCTAAATTTAAGTCTTGGTTTGTTTAAACTTGATGCCTTCATAATTAAAAAAAGTTGTTGATAAATATAAACAAAATTATTATTCAGTTTTATACATGTCTCTGGACTTTGAATGGGTAAGATTCCGTTGGTTAGGTCTATGGTTTTAGTTTGTGACCTCATGATCCCGGATTATCCGGGATTATCCTGTTGTTTATTACAATTGGACAATTAACCATCTGGTATTCTTGTTCTTTTTTTTTTTTTGTTAACCTTGTGACCTTATTTTCAATTGTGTCTCATTCGTGCAACGACGACGGGTGAATAAACGACACGTGAAAGTGCTTGGTACTGAACTTCTGCCTGTCGTTTTCCTGTGGTATTCGCTTATATACTGAAGTCACGTACATTCTACTGTGATTTTATGTATGTATATATATATATATATATATATATATATATATATATATATATATATATATATATATATATATATATATATATATATATATATATATATATATATATATATATATATATACACACACACACACACACACACACACACATATATATATATATATATATATATATATATATATATATATATATATATATATATATATATATATATATATATATATGTATATATATATATATATATGTGTGATTCTTGCGCTTTTTTGGATATGCTTGTCATGAAGGACAGGCAAGAAATTGAAGAGGCTTGTGATTCGTCACCGAACCCGCGTAACCATAACACAAGGAGGTCACGTTGCCGACCTGACCACCGGCAATCACAAGTCTCTTCAATTTCTTGCCTTTTGGATCTATGGATGTTACGGTTAGTTACAAGGCTTGAGAAGTGAAGAGGGCATTTAGAGCATACACACACACACAAAAACACACATATATATATATATATATATATATATATATATATATATATATATAAGAATTCGAGAAGTGAAGAGGGTATTGTGGTATATATATATATATATATATATATATATATATATATATATATATATATATATATATATATATATATATATATATATATATATATATATATATATATATATATAGAATTACATATATACACACACACACACACACATATATATATATATATATATATATATATATATATATATATATATATAGAGAGAGAGAGAGAGAGAGAGAGAGAGAGAGAGAGAGAGAGAGAGAGAGAGAGAGAGAGCAATACAGCCCGAAAAGAAATCTGGCAATATATCTTGGAATTTCAGTTATGTGTTTTCCAAAAAAATATTGACCCATCTCTTAGGACAATATTTTTTTTTTTTTTTATCATAATAGAATAAGGTGCTTCAGGCAGATCAATGTATTATGATGCTTTTGGCTGTTCTGCTGATCATCATTGTTATCATTATTACTGCAAACACTTCAGGGGCATAGGTGCTACTTTAGGCCTTTCATTTTTCCATCTGGGTGTCTAATACTTCGAAGCCCTTATCTACTAAATTTACAAAGGTCAAAATTCACTCAACTATATGAGCAATTTATCTCCACACAATGTGGCTTTTCAGAGATTATGAATGCTTTCTTGGTAACGAAATACTAATGTGTACATTGACTGAGGTGTTGATAATAGGAATAGTGTTAATAAAGACGAGGATAAGTGTATGGTATACACAGACACACACACACACACACACATATATATATATATATATATATATATATATATATATATATATATATATATATATATATATATATATATATATATATATATATATATATATATATATATATATATATATATATATTAATGTACGACGTTGTATCGCTTATATTATTTAATAATTCAGAAATTTCCCTTTTGACTAACAGGATAGATTATAGCAACAGTAACTGTTCCCTTCTAGCTAAGCCTCAAACCTTATTAAACCCTTTTGTACTTCCAAATACTGGCGAAAGATTTTCTCTCGTTAATCCGCAGGTAGAGGCCGCACTCGTCACCTAAAGTCATGCCTGCGGCACATTTTCCTGCTGTAAAAAGGGCAAGGCAACAGAGGTCATCAGCCAGTCTGTTTGAGCCTTTGACCCTCGCAGGCCATCATTTCATACACTTGGGGAACTTTGACCTTTGAACCAGACGTCGTCACGAGATAGTTAAGATCTACGGCACCTGGAGAATCTTCTACACAAGCATCCCAAAGTACAATACGTCCTGTGATTCGAGAGTTAGTTCTAAGCCAGTGTAACTTTTTCTCTTACTTGGTATCTCTCCCTCACAATTCATAATTTAATTCAGTCCCTTTTCCTTTGACTTTGCAGCAGTGTATTTATCAGTGCTAGTGTGTCTCTTGCTAGAAGTGCATAGAGTAACGCCATTCCCTTGTATTCCCTTGTTAGAAGTGATTAGAGTAATGCAATCCATTTTATTTGCGTATTAACTCGTTCTAAGAGAGATCTTATATTATTATTAGTCTCATCTGGAATTATTTCACTTCCAGGAGTGGTCTCAGTGTCATTTGCCAAGTAGATTTTTCTCCTGTGTTTCCTGAATTGCTAAGAGAAGTCCACCCTACCGGGCTGATATAATTGTATGACTACTGGAATTTTAAAGACCTCTTGTATATGGTCCATTTATGTATGCACTGGAATTACTTAATGTACTTATTTCCAGTTCATTTCATATTCAGTGTGCTTGTGACCTACCAATTATTATTTTTTCTTTTTCTCTGGTTATGTTATTTCGAGAGTTTTATTGCAAGGTCCTATTGAGTACAGTAAACTCAACTCCAGTGCCTCTCTAAATTTCTATATATATATATATATATATATATATATATATATATATATATATATATATATATATATATATATATATATATATATACATATATATACATACATATATATATGTGTGTGTGTATATATATATATATATATATATATATATATATATATATATATATATATATATATATATATATTTATATAATATAAATATATATACTGTACATATATACACATACACATATATATATGTATATATATGTATATATTATATGTATATACATATGTACATATATGTGTTTATTTATATATATTATACATGCACATGCACATGTATATACATATATATATATATATATATATATATATATATATATATATATATATATATATATATATATATATATATATATATATATATATATATATATATATATATATATATATATATATACATGTATGTATTACAGTCGAGAGGGGCCCTTTGCTAATCCTATATCATATGGTTACTGTTACACCATATATCTACCTCAAAAAACAAAACAAAAAACGGTGATGGTCATTGATCAGAGTAGAAGAGTCTCATTTGACATTTTGGTAAAATTACTCATATTATGCACTAGTACCGTTGATCATAAGATTTATGACGATAAAATTTTACAAAAATGATTAACGAGGGAAGGAATGCTTTAGGAGGAAAGGTCAGAGTCTGTACATAGTAAGCATAGACCAAGGACAAATTTTGGTAGACCTGTCCATGAAGAAATGCGGAAGGCGTTGGAGAAATTTGCCGCTAAAATTGAAGTGTGTGTGAAATCATACGGATCGAAGAATGACAGTTTAGCTGAATAGTGTTTTATAAAATATGTTATATATCTATGGCTGACTAATGATTAAGGATTGGCTGAAAAAATAAGTCAGTGAAGGGACAGTAAATACACATGCAATATTGTTTGATCAAATGGGGTTAAGAGTGACTGATGTTTACAGATTGTAATTTGTTACCGATTAAAATTGACGTTGAAAACTAGACTGAATACGAGCCTAAAACGAATGTTTTTGTATATGATGGAAGAAGGGAAGCAGTTTAGTATATGTACCGGATTACTGTAGAACATGAGTGTTTATGTAAACAAATAAAAACAAAATTTAGAATATGTGAAGGGACTGCTGAACCATCTCTCCTGTATGTAGGAGAAGTGTGATTTTGAATGTAAGTAAAGGAGAGGAAGGGTGGAAGGTGTTGATGTATGTTTGTGTACTATACACTGATTAGGAAGTGTTGAAAGGATTGGAGATACAGCAATACGGAGAAAAAAAAAACATTTAAAACAAATATATATCAGTTTGTCAAGAATTGAGGAGATATGTTGGTGAATAGTGAGTATAATTCTGATTGTGGAATGGAAGGGACTTAGTATCCTGGAAACATGAAAGTTGATGAAAAATAGAGGTGAGAGGCCTGGTGTACAGAAAACCATCAATCCAACGCTATTTTTTTTTTTTTTTTTTTTTTTTTTTTATCTTCAAAGGTTATTCGGGCTTGATTCGTTATTTTAGGTGTGGCTGAGGCAATGGCTGAAGTTGTGATCTTGTCTGGAACACATTTCACATTTTATCGGTAAAATTATCTAGTTGGTAAATGCATGCATGCACATATATATACTATATATATATATATATATATATATATATATATATATATATATATATATATATATATATATATATATATATATATATATATATATATATACTTATTAATTAAGTTCTTCACATTAGGGAAATGAAAGAGGTCAATTCTGTATCATTTTTTATTACGAAAACACTTTAGTATTTATCACATTATGTTATATGAGATATGAAACAAATAGTGATGAAGTGGTCAAGTTTCATAAAATCAACACAGCTCGTCAACTGAGCCAATTCCTCGTCAGCCACTCACTTTTCAAAGAAATTAATCAATATAGGATGAAAACTGCTCAAGGTATTCCCAAAATAGTGATGCTTACTGACACAAAATCTCAGTATCATCATCCTCACATACATAGTAACACACCTATTACCATTATTTTCCCCATTTAGTAGGCCAAAGATAGATCAGGTAAAGCAAGAACAATCACATCATGGTTTAATCTTTCTTATGGAATTCCATTATGATTCCTTTAAGCTATTAAAAATAAATACACACACCCTGTTTACAGTGGAACCCTCGGCTTCAGTGAGTCAGAAATTCCTCATTTTTTTATTTTTTCTCGCTCAACAGACACCAACTTTTATCGAGAAGTGGGGCTTCTCAGAGGCAGCGCAAATGCCTGTAGCATTCTGAAATTATGATAAGGGGAAACAACCACGTTGGAATGAAAAGGGCTAATATTTTACAACCGGTATTAAGTATATTTACAAAAATTTATTCACCATGTTTAAAATTTATCAAACAAAATGTTCCTACTGCCTTTGTCTGTTCGCTTTCAGACAGTGGGTTTTATACATCAATTTCCTGAACATTTAAACAATCCCTAATCTGTTTTTGTCGAAACTCGGGTCTGACGAAAAGGGAACAGAAGGCATTACAAAACTGTTCCATAAAAGCCAAAAATGAACAGAAAACTATTTTTCATCTCTTTAGACATATTATTCACAAATAAAGAGAGAGAGAGAGAGAGAGAGAGAGAGAGAGAGAGAGAGCACAGTATTTAGTTTTTTCAAATAGAAATTAATTCATTGCTCATTTGATTTCCACCAGAGTAATACAGTAAAGAAAGACTGCAACAGATTCTTTAACTTGCACGGTATTGCCAATATACTCATGAACACAAAATTTATG
>NC_089785.1:2614318-2626818 GCF_040412425.1 Macrobrachium rosenbergii
TACTTCATTTTCAAATGGAAACATTTTTATGATGAATTAACATTAACAAATGAAATAAAGAAAGAATTCCAATAAGGAAGGAAATGTTTGTGTCATTCGTAATTTACAACTTTTCCATGGTAAGGCCAGCATGATCATTAAGAAAAATCCTGCATAAAAAGAAAATTAACATTATATATATATATATATATATATATATATATATATATATATATATATATATATATATATATATATATATATATATATATATATATATATATATATATATATATATATATATATATATATATATATATATATATATATATATATATATATATCTATCTTCTCTACCATTTGAGATCGAAATGACTTATAAAAAGATTCATTAATATTCAGGCACACGGCTGCATACATTTATATATGTATACACGAACATACTTTAGCAACACATCCAGACACACAAAGTAAATGCAAGAAAATACGATGCAAAATGATTCACAAACGAAGCTTCCCTCAATTTACCCTTTATTCGACTTTATCCCAGCCATCAAAAATAGGACTTTATCCAAAAGATCATTAATAACAAAACCTAACGTCAGTGAACATGAGGATGTGGATATTACTCTTCTACCAGTCCTTACTGATGCCGCTATTGCTTCCTCCTACAATGCAACTGAATAATGATGCATGACTGTGGCCCGCAGCGACTATCTGGCCGTCAGGGCGTGGAATCTGAAGATGCAGAAGCCGAGGACCAACAAACACACGAAGGACTGGCAGTGAACGCTCGTGCTCTCTCCTCCTTGCATGGCTTCCGGGTGCTCTCCTGGGTGGGGGTGGGGGGCGAGACAGAGAGACAAAGAGATCTTAGACGGGGACTTCATTATTCATTCATTCATGTTTGAATTGCAAAGGCTAAACGTTGGGTCCTTCAAGTCTTTGATCCAGAAAATCACTAAATGACTAAATTCAGTTTAGAAGATTGGTATTTTTATAGACTTTTTTTTTTTGTTGATTAATACTTTTGAAGACCAAAAGAAATAAGAGATCTTACATTTGCCTATCCATAAACCTAATAAAAGGTTACGTGTCTGTAAGCAGAAACTCACAGTTTGACTAAATTCTCCCTAGGAATTAAATGCCTATATCAAAATTTGGCTATTGTTAATTAACAAAGTAGAGTTTAAATTTCACGCACATGGAGATAGTAGTTTAGGGCATACATATATTAATTGCACACAAAAATGCTTGTTGTTGATGTGTGGTAATTATTGAAAGACCAAATTGCATAATCGGAAGAACCTGAAAATTGAAAGTAAAAGGTTATATACTAGGACTTATGAACAGAACTAAGTAATATCACAGTGCTGACTAGAGGCATTTCAATTCAAGTCTAGAAATAAGTATTATTGAAAGTGTACCTCCCTTAAAATAAACATACTTACACAGGTTTCAGTTAGGATGCATTAATACCTAAATCCCATATAAGCTTAATCAGTACTGCTTAGCTACATTTATTACATGTAGTTCTGCGTCAAACAAGGCTTATATAATAAGATACATGATTTTAATAGAAATTATACTCAGCTTATACTCAGCAGTATTACTAGCGAAAGTCGTCATCTCTTCAATATATCACTTATTTTCTTTTTTATATCTATTTCCGACTTTTGCAGTTCTCCACAATAATAGGGTCTTATTTTCGCAGTCTCAGGTTTATTACTTCTGCCTGAAAGATCTCTCTCATTCCTCCCTAATATATGATAGCATTCTTTAGCTCTCTTTCTTTATAATGGACATTCCCTGTTTTGTGACTCTCAGAACGTTTCGTTCAAGCGTCAATTATAAACTGATCTTCATAATTACATCGCATAATTACGATGTAATTATGATACAGATGTCATTTCATAGTTCCTCGTTGTGGGATATTGCTGTCAGTGCTTTTTTGGCCTTCTACCTTACCTTCATTCCCGCTTCCTTTCTTCAAACTTGCTCACCAACACCTCTAACTGTTGCTTTTAGTGCTGCGTTTTCTCCCAGTTCCACCTTTAGGTCTCTGTGTTTCATATACTTTACTTTCTAGATCTCCAACTCACTCCCCATTGTCTTGTGCGCTGAACGGCCGAAAGTGCCCCAGTGCTTGGCTTAAGAACCTAAACTTCATAAATCAATCACTTCATCGTTTGTTTATTTTCCATATTCACTGGATTTCGTCATTTATTAGATTTAGTTTTTTTGTTGATACTCCTTTGTCGTTTATATTTACTTCCCAGTTTCTTTTTCTGTGCTAGGTTTCTTTCCCTCCTGGGACGCTTTGGCTTGTGACATGCTGTTTTCCAACCAGGGTGAAGAGTGTCCGGTAATAAGTAGATATAACAGTAATGAAGGCCAGTGATACAGGCAACCATATACTCTGTTCTAGCCCAGGCCCGAGAAAAGCAAGAAAAAAAAAAAGGGTTTCCAAGTCTGGGAGTGGATGGAAAGAAACGAGACTACCGATATCCACATCTGTTAGGAACGTTTCATATGCGAATTACAAAAACGCAGCTTTGAATAAAAACATCAACATGGCCGGATCGAGGTATTTATGCTATGCTTCTGTACTATATTCCACCCATTCACGTCTTCCCCTCATCAGTTTCTCCATCAAATATCTTTCCACGCTGATTGTGTCCTCTCATATTCGACTAACTACCAAGGGCTTATTTCACTACACAGAAGTACGACGAGGTTTAAAGGAGATTTGCTGAACCATTAGCCTCCGTTCGGGAATCGAACCCGCGCTCTATCGTTGTTGAGGCGAGAGTGTTAACCGCTGAACTACGAGGACGAATTTTTAATGGTATGATTCCATAAAAATGTAGCAATTGTGGATGAAATCAAGATGGAAAATGAATTTATAATTTATATTTCATGAGTGAAATATTACAGTTTCCATCATTAGAAAGTTTTTTATTTTACTGTTCCCAGTCACCTTTTTCCGCAAGGGGCAAGAGAGAGAGAGAGAGAGAGAGAGAGAGAGAGAATAGGAGATGAGGAGATTAACAAGCCTTCTCATATCTGGGTTCATCCGAAATACATGCAAATTACATTCTAATCGAATTTCAACCCTTCCGTCACACGCACACACACACACACACACTCACTCACACGGGCTTCGAAATCAATCCTTTTCCGGGGGAATTCCTAATTTCATTTCTCTACTCCCGAGTGTGATTAAGAAAGCCGGAATAAGGCAGGGAGGAGTTTCCAGCCTTAAAATACACTTTTTATCAGTATGTTTCAGTTGGCTTCAATAGGCTTATATTTGTTTTTAACTTAAATTTAGAGAATATGAAATGTGATCAGTGTTATATATAAGTATCAAGCTGGGAGACAGGGCGCTGGTGACTGGTACAATACATATACATACGCTACCGGGGTCTAAGCGATGACAGGCAGGGCAGCCGATCGAGATTACAGTCTACCCCAAAAGCCAAATCAAAGTCCTTCAAAAGAAGGCATCGTGCTTACCCCGTACAAATAGGAAAACAAGCACGTTAAAAGAAGAAGCAACTTACAAATATAATACTATGACTCCCTACTAAATTTAAAGGTTCAGGCGCGTGGGTTGGAGAACCAGTTCAGCTTGGATAAAGGTAGAACATGGAACTTACCCAATTAAAGAGAGAGGATAAAGGTGCACGGTGGCGATATGGGCAGAGGTGGTCACTATTGCAATGGTATGGAAACTGGGCGAGCATATCAATAAAAGATGGGAATGGAGTTACATCATTCTTCCCCAAAATGTAACTCTATTTCCTAGGTATTTCTGAACACTTTGGAGGCTGTTGTTGAAGACATCAGTAGATGATTCCCTGTTGATTTTGTTCTTATTGATAACTCTTTAGAGTTTTCTTTGTCCTAGATACTCCTTTTGCTGCATACCGGGATTACCTGTGGTAATTATTTCTTGAATCTTCATTGGAAATAACATGTCTGGTTCTAAATCTGCTTGATTGTCGCGTTTATCACCGCCATTTTTATAGATTTCCTTGGACGTAGGACCTGAATCCATAACTTGAATATTTCCTATCTGTAAAACCGTCCTCCATGTATTTCAAATTCTCTAAGTCCATTTATTTAGTAATCCCAGGTCTATATCTTCTTGCTTTCGTTTAATGTCAGTTTTGCCTGATAACATTACCATCTTTATGAAGCTTACTATCGTACTCTGAAATCTCCATGTTCTAGTTTTACTGCACTTTTAATAGCAGATGCCAAAGTACTGGAAAAGTACAGAAAACCAACACTGATTTATTATATACTTGCTTCCTCTGTGGCGTGGCCATGCACTGTGCGTCGTTAAGCCTGAATTTTCTGGGGATTTTACTTCATAATTTAGCTCCTTGCATATATAAATGTAAATGCAACTGGCAATTAAATAAGATAAAAGGTTTCAGGCCCTCAAGCGGTTTTAGCTCGTATCCAAGATGTTGCTGTAAGCTTCAAGAACATACAATACGAAACTGTGCTTGTAGCTTATGCTACCTTGGATGTGAATTCAAACACTTGAGGGCTGGAGCTGTTTTTTTTTTTTATTGCCATTTACATAAACATTCATGAATATTAAGTGAGAATATTATTTACACCATCGTCTATACTGGTGCATAAGAGAACAGTGGTCTATTAATGTGTGCTTTATGCTGACAGTGGGTAGGCACTGCTTCCCAAGCTGGAGAAAAAAATTTTCTTGCCATTTCCTCATTTAATCTCCGTTTACATTAATTACACAGAACAATTTACTTAATAATACTTATTTACCATAGTTTCCTAACTGCTATACTGTCAGAGGGAAGACTACGTCCTCAATCCTGAACTGTGGACCCACCCAGGAATCTTACCATTCAGAATGTAGACACTGACAGAGGCAGGTTCAGCATTGGCCGGGGCGCAAGTATAGTTGCCGGAGTCCCCTATGGTGGCCCTGGTGACGACGAGACGCGACGTCCTCGAGTGCTTGTCGGTGACGACGCTGATACCCCCGCGTGAGCTGTAGTTTATGAGCGTTGTGCCCCTGAACCAGTACATGTACTGGGGAGGCTCTGGACTTCCTGTGACTGAGCAGGTTAGGTTGATGTTGCTTCCGCTGACCATGTGGATCTCGCGAGGACCGCTGATGTGAGCCTCGGCCTCTGGAAAATAAAGGGAGATGGGTGAGTGACTCTTCAGCGGTCACAGCTACAGGGTTATAGGTACCCTTGATTTTTGTGACTTTCTCTAGGACGTGAAGCCTATAAAGGTACCTCAGACTTTTTTTTTTCCTTCTGAACAGTTATGAATAATTTCTAAATATGTTCCCTGGAATCATGGTGCTATAGACCTTCTGCCGATATGCACACACACACATACATACGTATATATGTTACAGTAAGACTCTGAAACCAAGGATTTCACTTAGGTACATTTGATCCCCGAGGGGCTAGTACTAATTAGACACGGCGAGTCAGTGATTCATCTACACTGTTTCGCAGTGTTTAGCACTAGCCCCTCGGGGATCAAATGTCCCTAAGTGAACTGGTGATTTCAAGAATTCCCTGAAAGTCTCAGGGTTTCGTGAAATCCCCTGGTTTCACAGCCTTACAGTATACAGTAGTATATATATATATATATATATATATATATATATATATATATATATATATATATATATATATATATATATATATATATATATATATTAAAGACGATAGAAATGAGGGAAATCTGACCTTTGAAAGTATTATGGAAACATGTTAAAAACTACAAATTGAGGAACAAATATATTCAAAATCACAAACAGTTTCGGAGCGTCATGCTCCCCCTTCAGTGTCTCCACACTTAATAGGGACAATGGCACTGAAACTGTATGTGATTTTGAATATATTTTTTATCAAATTTGTGATTGTTTCAAGTTGGAAAAGTCGATTCTGATCTGTTATCACAATGGAAACATGTACCAATTTATGACTGTCTGATAGTGACTGCCTTAAATGTAAGAATGCCAATCTAGACACTCTAACACTTAAGAATGGAACTACAAGTGGACTGGATTGGGTTGGTATGGAATGAAGGTAAACAGTCCAAATGACCATAGGGTAAAGCTTGTCTGAAACATGAGAAGGTTCTTGTGGAATGAGTGTGAGGAATTTTGGCTTATGGGAAATTATAAGGTAGGATTGTGATAGATTAAGTAGAAAACAAAAGGATGGCTTAAGCAAGGGAAGCAGTTGGGTAGATCAAGGTTTGTTATGAAATATCTAAATCATAAGTTAGATTATATGAGGAAACTGAAAACTGACTTACATGGAAAAAGAGAAAGCTTGTGACAAAACTGACAGAAATGCAATTGATGAGTGATGAGAATTGCATTATAGAAGATCATTTGTCAAGAGCGATTAGAGGCTTTTACAATAAAAGTATAAGCAAGTGTCAGAACTTGGAGGCATGAGAGTCGTTGGTTTGGTGTAAATGTGTACCTAAGGACAGAAAGGATTAACGTAGCATGGAGGTTGAATAATTTTATGAATGGAGTGTTGAGAAACGCTCAAGAAGAGCATGAAATGTACATATAAGGGTGTGTGAGAAAACAGATTCCGAATGGAGTATGGAGTGGCTTTTTGGTTAATGTACAGTGTTACCTAGTGAAATGAAATTTCGAAAGCACTGGTGTGAATAGAAACCCTAAAATCCTTATTCGTACAAGTTCCAAACTAAACTTCACTGTTAGATATTCCTGCCTTCCATTTACCCTTAAAATCTCACAGTGTTTTACTTGTATAATATTTACATATAACCTTTTTTTTTTCAGAACCTTCCAGACTTTCACTAGCCTCTCCAACTTCTCTTAATTACTGCCAGCCAAGCCGACATGAGAAAGGTATGTTTCTAAAAAAAAAAAAAAAAAAAAATTGAAAAGTTAGTAGGATTGTATTTGTACTGAAGATTTATTTTTAAAGATATCATATGCAGTGTTCATAAGATTCATGTGTCAGTCGAGAAAAAAGTTATTCCTTTAATATTTTTTATAATATTCTGTAGCCCATTACTTTTTTTAGAGAGAGACCCTTGCTCCAACCCTTGAAAATGAAAGCGGATACGTGTCCTATAACTTACACACCAAAAACATATGCACATAACATTAACCCAAAACGTACCTAATTGCAAGTAATGATAACATTACGGGAATTCTATATCACCACGTAAAACCCAAGATTTTAAGTTGAAATTATGCAGCAAAGGTTTATCGTGGAAATTCCGACCTGCTCAGAACCGTGGAATTCAACTTGGTATTTTACATCGCGAATGTGATCGTTTAAATTCTCGGATTTGGTGACAATGCATTT
Source organism: Macrobrachium rosenbergii (assembly GCF_040412425.1). Lineage (NCBI taxonomy): Eukaryota > Metazoa > Arthropoda > Malacostraca > Decapoda > Palaemonidae > Macrobrachium > Macrobrachium rosenbergii. The sequence goes on from NC_089785.1 coordinate 2,621,668, forward strand.
TCTCTAATGAGAAACATTCGGGAAAAGGGAAATCTTACGGGATAACGTGATTTTGGCATGATTGGGTCAGTTACTAACAGGGTCTGGTTTCAGGGTAAGTTTAGCAAGGCCAGTTTTTTATTAGAGAAGCAAGGATTCCAAATCTCTCTCTCTCTCTCTCTCTCTCTCTCTCTCTCTCTCTCTCTCTCTCTCTCTCTCTCTCTCTCTCTCTCTCGTGGTCACTTGCACACGTTCGCCTTTCGAAAGTAAAACTAAAACAGGATCAGTAAACTCTTGCACACATATTTGTGTTTAATCAAAGGGAATTAGATTAATTGACGCCCTTCTTCGCGCAATTTGTGTTTTCATTGATAAGCAAAAAAGTTATGGGCACATATTAGGACATATAATGAAATATATCTAATGATTTTGAGTCTGAAGATATTTATTAGTTTTTTCTTTATCATTTATATGAAAGATTCATTTTGTTAATGGGGAAGCACTTCATATATATATATATATATATATATATATATATATATATATATATATATATATATATATATATATATATATATATATATATATATATATATACATATATATATATATGTGTGTGTGTGTGTGTATGTGTGTGTGTATACCAAACTAAACAAAATACAATATGTATTCATAGATTATTTTTTGAGTAATGTCTTCATAGTGCACAGATCTGTATCTGATTTCTGATTTTTTCGGAGCTTAACGAGTCAATATTTTTTTATATATATATACATATAATATATATATATATATATATATATATATATATATATATATATATATATATATATATATATATATCATTTGTATGGGCAACCAATTACCGGGGGCAGTTTACCCCTTGCAGAACCCTAAAAAAATAAAAATAACGCAAGGACAGGAGGGTGGATGTGTGTGTAGACCAAACCCTAACTCCAAAGGAAGCCGTAGACCGGCCACCTTTTAAAAGGAGGACGGCCGTAGGGGTCAGGAAAGACAGAAGAAGATAGAAAGTCCCAAAGACTAGCAGTAAGGGAGCAGAAACGGCCACTGAACCGTGCATCCCGTGGGTTATTGATTTTCTCGGAAAAAATGTGAGAAGCGGTGTCCAGACGGGTGTAACGAGGTCACTTCATAAGCCTCTTCTGTTCAGCATGAGAGAGGACACAGAAAATGAAGAGGCAAGAGACTGAAGGGAACAAAAAGGCTTTTATGAAGATTTATTAACGGGAATAAGGATGAAAAACGTACTTCATTTTGCCCGAACAGAATTAATTATTATTTTCTAGAGGATGCCTTAGAATGATTTTACCTGTTTAACAAAATGTTTTGATGAAACAGAACTGCGTCATTTTATTACGACAAGGTTAATTGGAATCAAATACGGTCGCCCTCTATGAAAATATTTTACAGAAACAGACCTGCTAACTCTCTGAGACAAGCTTTTATAAAAACAGACCATTTTATTATAGAAACAGAACTGGGGGCTCTTTAAGGCAAGAATTTATAAAGACTCTAGCTTTCTGGGACAAGATTTTCAAAACCAAAATTTAGTAATCTCCGTAAGACAAGATTTTATCGAAAAAGAACTATAGAAACAGAACTGTTAGCTCACTGAGATAAAATTTTATGGAAACAGAATTATGTACATTCTCTTAGACAATATTTTATAGAAGCAGAACCGGTAGCTCTCTAAGGTAAGATTTTATAGAAACAGAACTATTTAAACTCGAAAAGGGAAGTTATTACAGAAACGCAACGATATAATCTCTCCCGAGAAAGAATTCGTACGGACAGGCTACTATCATACATCTTAGACCTTAGGAAAGTTCGAGGCATGTGAAGTGGACATTCAAAACGGCGACAAAACCAAACAAAAAAGCTGTAATAAACGAGCGTTATCATACTCTTCACTACGAAAAATGTCAGTGACCAAAATACAATGCGAAATTCTAAGCAGAAATACGATACTCTGGGAAGTGCATCTGTATAAAACAGTTACTGCTGGGATGCTCTTCACACAACCCGTGTAATTGCATTTTCGTCCCAAGTTGATTAGACGCCGCCGACCAGCCTTTTAAAGACATTCCCATCTTACACGTAATATTTGCCTCGCAAATAAAGGCAAATACAGGAGATATTTTGTCTCCGGTTACTCGTTGTTTGATTTTCATTACACGGCGGGGATGAGGTCGGCCTTCAATTAAGATGGATATGAGGTTGGCTTTCAATTAAGAAGAACCCCGTTAATAACGCCGGGTTAATAATGTCAGATCAAGTCAGCAAACCTAACTAAGACTCTTGGAAAACAATGGCTGCCTCAGGATTCGAAGTTCATTAGCGAAGTTTGGAATATTCATTAATTTTCTGAAGCCTTGTCTTCATTTATTCTTAAAGACTTCACATATGTATGGATTTTCCTAACTTTATAGGCGCATGAATACATTTGCATAAAGAAGACGGAAGTACTATTCTTTTTTTTGTGAAAACATGCACTTGTAAAGGTGAAGATATTCAAGAATTGTATCCGTGGTTGAGTTAGTTAGTAAGTGATCAGTAAGTTTTACAATGGGAAATAATTGCTCTCCATAATGAGGGGACTGCTGAGAGTGAGACAAGGAAATCAGATGTGTATGCAATGTAAAGAAACTTCATGGAGGTTCTTTCCAGACTCACGATGGAAATTGGTATCAAAAATGAAGAAAGACTGAAGGCCTCATAATCAAAGTTTATGGTTAAGACAGTAAATTGGTTTTAAAAATGTGTTTTGTGTAAAATGCGTGAGTTTGTTGGGTGCGTTGCATTTACAAAGTTTAGTATATAGTAGAAATATTAGAAGGATTTCCACATGACGCACAGTACAAATACGTGTTTATAATTCTTTTTATAACCATCAGGATTTTCCCCCTTTAGAAGGTTATAAGAAAAGAAATGAGGTTATTAGCCATGCATTTTTTTTTAACCCCAGCTGACGCTGGTAATCATTCGCAACTGGTTTGATTAGTGGTTTGGGTGAGTGTATTTTACTTTCAGGAGAATGCATCTGACTTCCAAACAGGCAGAAGTACCACCATATAAATGGAAAATGGCGGTAGCCTACCCTTTTTGGATTGCCCTCCATGTTGTATATAGCACAGTGGTATTAATGAGTTTTAATGTATTTCTTCCTATCTACACTCAGTTTTCACTTCCATGCTTTAAAGAACATGGCCTATATGTAGGCCTGAGTTTATTGATGAACTGGATGTGATTAGGAGCACAAGAAAAATATTAATATATCGTGATTTTTTATAACAATAAAAACACCTTCAACAAGAAAACCTGCTTGTGCTTTAGTACAGTGATAATTGCAAAGAAGTTCGCGTCTACTTAGGAACTCCGGAGTTCATGTAGCATTCAAGAACAGTCAAACAATGATACAAACTTTTATAAAGAACTTTCCCGTCAATAATAAGGGATAAAGACATATTTGGAACAAACATCATAGAACCCAGTTTCATAAAAGAAAGCTTTTGTAAGAATATGAATGTCTGTCAAGGATATATAAACTCGATACGTTTATTTCAAAGGAATCATCTAAAATGTATAGATTTTAAGGAAGGGTGTTTATCGTGAGACTACAACAAAGACTTGAGCCCACCTATATAGACAAACGAGATTTGCGAGTAGAACACTGACCTCAGTCGCTAATGAGTTTACTGTCCTTCTCCCATTCTTTACTTCTGCTTATCACTTGTGAGTATTTTGTCCATCCGTCTTTATGCTCGTTTATGCTGTTATCCTGTCACTAAAATTCTGTGTTATTTCAACACTGTTAATACGAACTGGAGTAGATTTATTTCATTTCTGGTTTTATGGCATGTTATGCCAGCCTACATCAACCTCCCATTTACTTCCACACTAGTGCTCAAATCTTTTTTGGGAAGTAACGTCTTCATTTACCTTTCCCCGAGATAAGTGAGTACATGGTTGTTCAGTATCCTTATGAATGGAATAATGTGAAATGTCTGAGAAAAGACAGTGGATGTAGTCGCAAAGTTGTGGAATAAATAACTGAGCCAAGAATGGCGTATGTAATGACTGATGTTTGCAGGTAATTCAGCACTAATTGGGGATAGTGGAGAGAAACTGCAGATGCTCAGAAGAGTTTGGTAATGTTTGCAAGGGGAGACAGTTTCAAGTGAATGGGCAAGAGGAAGGGTCTGAGGTTAAATGGAAACCAGCAATATGCAGCAATGAAAGTTAATGTGGATGGTGGGGTAAAAGAAGTGGTTCATTGGTATTGGCATTTTGCACGTAAACACAGCTGATAATGGTAGCATAAGAAAAAAAAAAAGTGGAGGCGTAGAATGCTTGAGGGAAGAGAGATTGCTGGGTGTGCACAAAAGTGTGCGAAGCGGAGTGAATAGTCTGTAGAAACAAAGGTAGGAGAGTAAATGGGGTTTGTTGAACCAACTCTCTTGTATGGAAGTGATTTGTAGATGTTGAATACGAGTAAAGAAGAAAGTTGAAGCTGTTGAAATCAAGCGCTTGTGTAGTAAATATGGAATAAGAAGAACTGAATAGATGAGAACTGTAGGGATACATAGCAGAGGTTATCAAGAGGATATGAAAGAATGGGTAGCATTGTTAGGAGATGGTTTAGTTATGTGAAAAAAAAAATGGTGAAAACAGCTTTTAATTCAGAAGTAATAAGGAAACAAATAAAAAATGCGTCGAAGTTTTTCGGCGCAATCGAGTTTTCTGTACAGCGTATAATCAAGACCACCGAAAATAGATCTATCTTTCGGTGGTCTGGGTATAATGTTGTATGAGCCGCGGCCCATGAAACTCTCAGCCGTTCGTGGTGGCCTGTGTTGTTGCGTTGCCAGATGCACGAGTATGGCTAATTTTAACCTTAGATAAAATAAAAATTACTGAGGCTAAAGGGCTGCAATTTGGCATGTTTGATGATTGAAGGGTGGATGATCAACATAACAATTTGCAGCCCTCTAACCTCAGTAGTTTTTAAGATCTGAGGGGACAGAAAAAGTGCGGACGGACAGGCAGATAGCCACCTCAGTAGTTTTCTTTTACAGAAAACTAAAAGTAGGAGAATATGACTTAGAAAAAATAGTATATGCGACGTGAAAAAGATACTGGAAAGGAAGC
>NC_089785.1:2631818-2639318 GCF_040412425.1 Macrobrachium rosenbergii
TATAAAGCATACTGATCAGTGAAGGACTGCAACTTCCAGACAGCATATCGCCAAAGAAACCTTTACAAGGAACCCACCAAGAGGAAACCGTCTTAGGCTGAAGAAAGCAAGAAGTGACACTGAACTCTTCCTTCAAGAGCAAGGAAACAGTCTGCAAGGCTATACTTCAGAAGTTATAAACGGAGAAGAAAATCTCAAACTTTGGTGAGTAGAACTATTTTTGCCCTTGTCCATTTCTTAAGGCCTTTTCATCCATTAATGATTATTTTTTATACGTCAACCAGCATAATCATTATTAATCATCATTCACAGGTTTGTTGGGCTTTTTTTTCGACATAACCAGTGTTTATTAATATTTACTAATATATTTTTACTATATTTGATATATATATATTTTTTTTTTTTTATTTCCGCACTTTCTTGCATTATTAATCAGTATCTGCAGTTAGTCATTATTCAGAGGTTTATGAGGATTATTATTAACCTCTTCTATGTTCTTAATGTTTATTTATGTTTTTATTTATGTAAGGCAATATTTTCTTTGAAAGTTTTTGGAAAATGATTTTGCATTACTCACCATTACTTCATTAATCGTTACTCATAGGTTTGTTAGGAATATTCCAAACATTATCCATGTTTATTTATTTTTATTGATGTTTATTAATTGTGTTGCAATATTAAATTTGTGGAAACTAATGGAAATATTTTGCATTGGTAGCCATCACCTTCTTCGTTAATCAGTATTCATAAGTTTGTTAGGATTATTACTAATATACTCCTCGTTCTTTGATGTTTATGATGTTTATTGTGTAGAGCAATATATATATATTTTTTTATTTTATAAATTTTTTGGCATGAATCAACATTATTATCTTTATTATAGTGTTTGAGAATATTACCAACATCCTGCGTTTATTAATAATGTTTATTGATGTTTAGTGACCGTGGGACAGTATTAATTTTATTGAAATATATGGAAATTTTTCTGCATCAGTGACCATTGTCTTCTGTAATTATTGTTATCCACTGGGGTGTTAGAATTATCACCAACATATTCCATATTAATCAGTGTTTGTTGATGTTTATTGTTTTTAGGAGGTATTTTCCTTGTTTATTTTTGGAATTTTTTGGCATTTATTACCTTCCTAATTACTTGTTATTCGTATTTCTGTTATGATTATCACTAACATACTCCTTGTTTGTTAGTGTTCATTGATGTTTATGTTGTTGGCCAGTTGTATTTTGGTAAAAGTTTTTGGAATTACTGTTGAGACTAATTGCCATCATCATCTATTCTAATTAATAATAATGACCATCATCATCTACCTAATAATAATTACCGTCATCATCTAACTAATAATAATTGCCATCATCATGTACCTAATAGTTATTCATAGTTTCTTAGGATTATTAATTTTGTATTTATATCGTTTATTGATGTTTATCAACTGTGTAAAAAGATTAATTTTTTGGAAATATATGTGCAGTTTTTGCATTAATCGTCATTATATTCTTTATTACTCATTATTCATCGGGTTGTTAGGATTATCACAAACATTCTCGTGTTTATTAATGTGTAATTAATGTTTATTAACTGTCTCAATATCCATTTTGTTGAAATTTTTGTACATTAATGACCATCATCTTCATCATTCATTATTCACAGGCTTCCTAAAATCACTGCTGTCATTTCCATCACATGTTTATTAATATTTATTTGAAAGAAGAAAGCTTAATGGGGGGGGGCCGTTTTTGGGCCGAATAATTTTATTATTACCATACAGAAGTATAAAAAAAAATGCAAACAGTATCTTGAGGTCTTGTAAGATAGAACATGATAATACACACTTTAGTACATAAATGGGGGCAACAGCAGCGTAAAAAAATTTTATTTGTGCTAATATCAGAGAAAACACTACACATTTTTTTAAAAAAACATATGCATAATGAAATTTTCAGTCGCTATATATTCTGATTTTATAAAGTGGCCTATGCCCTGGTTTTACACACACACACACACACACACACACATATATATATATATATATATATATATATATATATATATATATATATATATATATATATATATATATATATATATATATATATATATATATATATATATATATATATATATATATATATATATATATATATATATATATATATATATATATATATATATATATATATATATATATATATATATATATATATATATATATATATATATATATATATATATATATATATATATATATATATATTATATATATATATATATGTGTGTGTGTATGCATATATATAGTATATATACATGTATACATATATATATATATGCATACACACACACATACAGTATATATACATGTATACATACATATATATATATATATATATATATATATATATATATACATATATATATATATATATATATATATATATATATATATATATATATATATATATATATATATATATATATATATATATATATATATATATATATATATATATATATATATATATATATATATATATATATATATATATATATATATATATATATATATATATATATATATATATATATATATATATATATATATATATATATATATATATATATATATATATATATATATATATATATATATATATATATATATATATATATATATATATATAATATAGCCTATATATAATATATATATAATATATATATATATATATATATATATATATATATATATATACTGTGTATATATAGCTATATTATTTACATATATATATTACTTATATATATATATATATATATATATATATATATATATATATATATATATATATATATATATATATATATATATATATATACTGTGTGGTGGCATAGCTGTTATTTACAACACATCTTACTTTCATATTCATTCCCGACACTTGGTAATTTTCACTTATTTGCAATATCAAGGTCTCTAGGAAATGGTTTCTATTATTATAAAATTGTACTATAAACTTCGGACACACTTAACAATATTCTGTTGATGAAATGAAAATACATCACATTTCTGTAAATTAAACAATATTTTGGACCATCCTTCCAGTTGAATAAGAGAAACACAAGTGGAGGAAAAGGGGATAAAAAACGCTTGTTAAGACAAGAAAAGGAGAAATGCTGTTGACACTGTGTTTACTGAGGGGACCAGTTGTTTGATCTGTTACGATTCTAAAATAGTCAGTTTATGAATGTTGGGTATTTGCCCGATGGTTTTAAAATCTTTGTTCTTAACGTAGGTTTTACAACCTTTGCAGTGATTCCTTATTTTAAAATGTTCCGGTTTGATGAGTCTGCTACGCGTCCCAAATCTAACCCTTATATGACAGTTGATGAGTACCTTAAGAAGCATCCGTGTGGATCCCACACAAGTCCCCGAGTTACACCTTGGGCAAGTATTTTCATACACCACACATGAGGACATAGAAGGACACAGATGATCCTTAAACCAAAATAGAGAGTTAAACCTGAGCAAAGTTTATCTATTCACCACAGAAGAGGACGTGAAAGTGCACAGACGATCCTTAATCTGAAGAAAAGAGGGGAATCACATTAACGTTTATGGCAGGAAAATATTTTAGTATTAGCTGTTTAAATGAGCTATAGACAATAAAGAAGCTGGTATAAAATTACATTTTTGATGCAGTAGAACATTTTATTAGTGAAGCCGATAAATGATTTCTTTAGCACTACTTTTCTAGAATAAACGAACATTTACCGAATTGGGTTCAGATTACTATAACTTGTGTTGCCTTAATTTTAAATTTGTTTCTGTTTGTATCCTATTACACAGAACTTTGCGATTAACTTCAAACTGGAACATGTATCAGAAGGAATGCATATTCTCGGTGAATTGCTTTAAAAATAAATCTTTACCTGCTAATTTTGTAATTAAGTTTTATCTTAGAGTATTAAGCACTTTCTACTCCCGGCCAGTAAAATATCTGACTGTACCAAAAAATGGAACTTTATGCAATATTCTCGAAAGTCTACGTTAGCTTCTTTAATGGACTGTTTACCAAGAAAATGAGGAAACATTTTCCTGCAATAAAAGTTAATTTGAGCTGACCATCCATTCTCTGTTTCGGTTCAAGGGTCGTCTGTTCCCTTTTGTGTCCTCTTCTGAGGTTTATCGATACACTTTCCCCAGGTATAACTGGCGGACTTCTCTTGGATCCATGTGGAGGCTCCTTGCAACTGGCGGACTTCTGTAGGATCCACGTGAAGGCTCCTTGCAACTTGTTGACTTCTGTATTATCAACGTGAAGGATCCTTGCAACTCATGGACCTTCTGTATGATCCACAGAGAGGCTCATTGCAACTCGTGGACTTCTATAGGATCCATTATCATGGAACCAGGATCCACGTGAAGGCTCCTTGCAACTCATGGACTTCTGCACTCATGGACTTCTGTAGGATCCACAGAGGGGCTCCTTGCAACTCGTGGACTTCTTTGATCCACTTGAACTGCAACTGGACTTCTGTAGGATCACAGAGGCTCCTGCAACTCGTGGGCTTCTGTAGGATCCACGTGAAGGCTCCTTGCAACTCGTGGACTTCTGTAGGATCCACGTGAAGGCTCCTTGCAACTCATGGACTTCTGTAGGATCCACGTGAAGGCTCCTTGCAACTCGTGGACTTCTTTGCAAGGCTCCTTGCAATGGACTTCTGTAGAATCCACAGAGCTCCTGCAATTTGTGGGCTTCTGTAGGATCCACACGGAGGCTTGCAACTCATGGACTTGTAGGATCCACGTGAAGGATCCTTGCAACTCATGGAGGGGCTGAAGTCTTCTTGCAACTGGACTTCTTTCCACAGAGGGCTCTTGCACTCGTGGAAGGATCCACTTGAAGGCTCCTTGCAACTCGTGGACTTCTGTAGGATCCACAGAGGCTCCTGCAACTCGTGGGCTTCTGTAGGATCCACGTGAAGGCTCCTTGCAACTCGTGGACTTCTGTAGGATCCACGTGAAGGCTCCTTGCAACTCATGGACTTCTGTTGAATCCACGTGAAGGCTCCTTGCAACTCGTGGACTTCTTTAGGATCCACATGAAGGCTCCTTGCAACTCGTGGACTTCTGTAGAATCCACAGAGGCTCCTGCAATTCGTGGGCTTCTGCAGGATCCACACGGAGGCTCCTTGCAACTCATGGACTTCTGTAGGACCCGCGTGAAGGATCCTTGCAATTCGTGGACTTCTGTAGGATCCGCAGAGGCTCCTTGTAACTCGTGGACTTCTGTAGGATCCACGCTGAGGCGCCTTGCAACTCGTGAACATCTGTAGGATCCACAGACGCTCCTTGCAACTCGTATACTTCTGTAGGATCCATGCAGAGGCTCCTTACAACTTGTGGACTTCTGTAGGATCCATGCAGAGGCTCCTTGCAACTTGTGGACTTCTGTAGGATCCATAGACGCATCTTGCAACTCGTGGACTTATGTAGGATCCACTTGGAGGCTACTTGCAACTCGTGGACTTCTGTAGGATCCACAGACGCTCCTTGCAACTCGTGGACTTATGTAGGATCCACTTGGAGGCTACTTGCAACTCGTGGACTTCTGTAGGATCCACAGACGCTCCTTGCAACTCGTGGACTATTGTAGGATCCACATGAGGGCTCCTTGCAACTCGTGGACTATTGTAGGATCCACTTGCAGGCTACTTGCAACTTGTGGGCATCTGTAGAATCCATGTGGAGGCTCCTTGCAACTCGTGGACTTCTGTAGGATGCATACAGATGCTCCTTGCAACTCGTGGACTTATGTAGGATCCACTTGGAGGCTACTTGCAACTTGTGGGCTTCTGTAGAATCGATGTGGAGGCTCCTTGCAATTCGTGGACTTGTGTAGGATCCACGTGAAGGCTCCTTGCAACTCGTTTACTTCTGTAGAATCCATTTGGAGGCTACTTGCAACTCGTGGACTTCTGTAGTATCCATGTGGAGGCTCCTTGCAACTCGTGGACTTCTGTAGAATCCATGTGGAGGCTCCTTGCAACTCGTGGACTTCTGTAGGATGCATACAGATGCTCCTTGCAACTCGTGGACTTATGTAGGATCCATTTGGAGGCTACTTGCAACTCGCGGGCTTCTGTAGAATCGATGTGGAGGCTTCTTGCAACTCGTGGACTTCTGTAGGATCCACATGAAGGCTCCTTGCAACTCGTTTACTTCTGTAGTATCCATTTGGAGGCTCCTTGCAACTCGTGGACTTCTGTAGAATCCATGTGGAGGCTACTTGCAACTCGTGGACTTCTGTAGTATCCACGTGAAGGCTCCTTGCAACTCGTGGACTTCTGTAGGCTCCATGTGGAGGCTCCTTGCAACTCGTGGACTTATGTAGGATCCACTTGGAGGCTACTTGCAACTCGTGGGTTTCTGTAGAATCCATGTGGAGGCTCCTTGCAATGCGTGGACTTATGTAGGATCCACGTGAAGGCTCCTTGCAACTTGTGGACTTCTATAGGATCCATGCGGAGGCTCCTTGCAACTCGTGGACTTATGTAGGATCCACTTGGAGGCTACTTGCAACTCGTGGGTTTCTGTAGAATCCATGTGGAGGCTCCTTGTAACTCGTGGACTTATGTAGGATCCACGTGAAGGCTCCTTGCAACTCGTGGACTTCTGTAGGATCCACGCGGAGGCTCCTTGCAACTCGTGGACTTATGTAGGATCCACGTGAAGGTTCCTTGCAACTCGTGGACTTATGTAGTATCCAAGTGAAGGCTCCTTGCAACTCGTGGACTTCTGTAGAATCCATGCGGAGGCTCCTTGCAACTCGTGGACTTATGTAGGATCCACTTGGAGGCTACTTGCAACTCGTGGGTTTCTGTAGAATCCATGTGGAGGCTCCTTGCAACTCGTGGACTTATGTAGGATCCACGTGAAGGCTCCTTCCAACTCGTGGACTTCTGTAGGATCCATGCGGAGGCTCCTTGCAAATCGTGGACTTCTGCAGCATCCACGTGAAGGCTCCTTGCAACTCATGGACTTCTGTAGGATCCATGCGGAGGCTCCTTGCAACTCGTGGACTTCTGTAGTATCCACGTGAAGGCTCCTTGCAACTTGTTGACTTATGTAGGATCCGTACGGATGCTTCTTGCAACTCGTGGACTTATGTAGGATCCACTTGTAGGCTACTTGCAACTCGTGGGTTTCTGTAGAATCCATGTGGAGGCTCCTTGTAACTCGTGGACTTCTGCAGAATCCATGTGGAGGCTCCTTGCAACTCGTGGACTTCTGTAGAATCCATGTGGAGGCTCCTTGCAACTCGTGGACTTCTGTAGAATCCATGTGGAGGCTCCTTGCAACTCGTGGACTTATGTAGGATCCACGTGAAGGCTCCTTGCAACTCGTGGACTTCTGGAGGATCCACTTGGAGGCTCCTTGCAACCTGGGGACTTCTGTAGGATCCACTTGGAAGCTCCTTGCAACTCGCAGATTT
>NC_089785.1:2641818-2644318 GCF_040412425.1 Macrobrachium rosenbergii
CTCAACATTAACCCAACTCCGCCATTATAACTGATTGGCGAGTATGTAACACTTGGATAATTATGAATTTGTCATTCACGCTTTATATTCACAAATATTTATCGACAAATATCGTTCAAATATCGAATTCACTATACCTTGGGAATAAATTGCACCCGGTATTGATATTTGTGGCTTAATAATTGTGAATATGTTAAACGATATCTGCGTCTTAATATTTGTGAGTATAAAAAGGTCACGTGTGTTTTAGCAACAAACATGAGCTAAGTGGTGGAAACTTACTTGCTATGTAAACAGAATGTCTCAATAGCTTCAATAGTTTTCCTTTTATTGGAATCCAGTTTCCGAATTCACTTCCAAGAAGGATGGGTCTCTCAATATTCACATATTCTAACCTTGACTTCTTAGTCACTCCAAGTCTTTTACCAATTTTCTGTTCTTATTCTTCTACCTGCCTTACTTCATCTACTCTCACCTATTGTACTTCTCAAAATCATTTATTTCTTTCCATCCACAATTATTTTTCTTTAATTTTCATGATTTCTGTTTACCCCCTTAATCTTTTTCTTGCTCCTGCTTACCTATTTTCAACTTTGCCCTCTTGATTGCACTTTCCATCTTTTACACTGGTTTCTACAGATTTTCACCACTGTCCAGACCAGTGGTGTATCACCTGCAAACATCAGCTACTGTATATTCCATTCATGACTACCTTCGTAACACATAACTTTGCTTCTGAGTCTAATTTCTTTTTTCATATTTTTCACATCACACTGGTCATAAAACTAATAAACCAGCATGGAGATATAGTATAGTCATGTCTCTGACCCATTTTTACACCAGTCCAGTTACTCTATTATCTACATAGTTTAACACATATTACTCCCACCATAAAAATGTTTGTTTGTTTTCAACAAAATATCACCTACACTATTCATTCTCAGCACCCTCTGCATCGGCACTCTGTTGACAATGTCAAAAGGTTTTTCCTAAGACCATATATGCCAGTAGTCTTTTACTTTCAAACTTTTCACATAAATATTTCATAAAAAAAAACTCCACGTCCACACAACCTTCTACTTGTTGGAACCAACACCGGTTTTCCTTATTGATCTTGTTGTTATTGCTCGTACTTTCTCAATCACAAGCCTGCCATGCCATTTCCCTGGACATTATGTAACATTATGCATAGTAATTCTTATAGTCTCCTTTATCATGTTAATCCCTACTCAGATGAACAGTTATTCTTCTTACCCATGCCTGTGGAATATTTCCATTATCCAGACACACCTTACAAAAGCTGATCTGCTCATTGTTAATTTAATCAACTCTTTGAGTTTCCATACTTCAACCATTTAATGAAGTTCTTTGTCTTCAACAGTCACATCAACAAGCATCTTACACTTCCACTAACATCTTATGTCACTTTATTTTGCAAAATCTCTATCTGCATTCAACATAAAGCCACTTCATCCTCCCATGCCTTTATTCGCTTCAGACACCATCCCTCCATTTGCACTTTATTATCCTCTGTCGCATTTCCTCATTAACCTTCGCATCTGTAGACTTCTTAGTCACTGAAACTGTCCACATGTTCACCTCTATTTTCAGTTATTTGCCTTCTTTGCCTACTTCACTCTCTTCTTGACTAGCCTGTGCAGCCTTCTGCATACGTATGCGGGAACTCTTTTGTAACACAATTGTACTTCAGATAATATCATTTCCCCTCACTAGACCTCTCATTTCCCCATATCCCCTGTTTATAGATTATTTCCAGGAAAACAAGGCAACAATTAAAGCGCTGTTTACCTATTTATTACCTCCTGAAATTATAATGACATCCTCTGTGCAAAATCTTCAAGAGCATCACCTACTTCATGCACTCAACAGAAGGCTCACCAACAGCTATTCATGCTATCGAGTAACACGGTTTTGCACTTCCTGGATTTTAAAATCTTTACTCTCATGTTGCATGTATTTTTTTTTTAGTCTCCTTCTCCTCTTTCCACGCAACGTCTCAGCTATTCACCCTTTTTCGCCAATTTAACATCTGCACTCTCTCGTTGTGAACATACCGCCTCAAAGCTTTTTGATCCATTTTTTCACTAATCACAGCATTTTTACCCTACTTTCGTAGTCACTGTATTTGTCACCATTCAACTGTCTTAAATCCCAAAGTCCACATTAAGCCTTCACTTCCGTAAAGGAATGCTGGATCACGGATAACTGTATATTTTAACTTTTTCTCTTAATGACGTATTTGTTCTCTTTCAGTAGTTTTTATTGCCTTTTAATACCTTTCTTGCTTCCTTTATCTTGTGATTCATCTATTAGTTAATCTAACCATCCTACATCTCAGTTACAAGCAGATTCTAATAAATAAAATTTAGGTAAAAAATCAAAGTATAATCAGAGAGTTTGGCTAAGAGAGCCTTAGATCAGAATGGCAAACGACTCTGAGATAGACTAATGGTCCTTCAAAGCACAAAAGAGACAGTGA
>NC_089785.1:2654318-2664318 GCF_040412425.1 Macrobrachium rosenbergii
GTTAACAACATGGAGGGGGTTCATGTTAGATTTGCTCGTCTTGTAAACAGTACATAAATGACATGGAGGGGGTTCATGTTAGATTTCCTCGTCTTGTAAACAGTACATAAATGACATGGAGGGGTTCATGTTAGATAGGGGGGTTCATGTTAGATTTGCTCGTCTTGTAAACAGTACATAAATGACATGGAGGGGGTTCATGTTAGATTTGCTTGTCTTGTAAACAATACATAAACAACATTGAGGGGGTTCACGTTAGATTTGCTCGTCTTGTAAACAATACATAAACGACATGGAGGGGGGTTCATGTTAGATTTGCTTGTCTTGTATACAATACATAAACGACGTGGAGGGGGGTTCATGTTAGATTTCCTCGTCTTGTAAACAGTACATAAATGACATGGAGGGGGTTCATATTAGATTTGCTCGTCTTGCAAATGATACATAAACGATAAGGGGGGGGGTTCATGTTAGAATTGCTCGTCTTGTAAACAATACATAAACGACATAAAGGGGTTCATGGTAGATTTCCTCGTCTTGTAAACAACACATAAACGACATGGAGGAAGTGTTCATCTTAGATTTGCTCATCTTGTAAACAATACATCAACGGCATTAAGGGCATTCATGTTAGATTTGATCATCTTGTAAACAATACATAAACGACATAGTGGGGATTCATGTTAGATTTGCTCGTCTTGTAATCAATACATAAATGACATGGAGGGGAGTTTCATGTTAGATCTGCTCGTCTTGTAAACAATACATAAATGTCATGGAGGGGGGGAGGTTCATGTTAGATTTGCTCGTCTTGTAAACAGTACATAAGCAACATGGATGGGATTCATGTTAGATTTTCTCATTTTGTAAACAATACATAAACAAACATGAAGGAGGGGGGGTTCATATTAGATTTGCTCGTCTTGAAAACAATACATAAATGACATGGATTGGGGAGGTCCATGTTAGATTTGCTTGCCTTGTAAACAAAACATAAACGACACGGAGGGCAGGTTCATGTTAGATTTGTTCGTCTTGTCAACAATAAGTAAACGACATGGTGGGGGTTCATGTTAGATTTGCTCGTCTTGTAAACAATACATAAACATCATGGAGGGGGTTCATGTTAGATTTACTCGTCTTGTAAACAATACATAAACGACATGGAGGGGGGATTAATGTTAGATTTGTTCGTCTTGTAAACAATACATCAACGACATGGAGGGTTCATGTTAGATTTGCTCGTCTTGTAAACAATACATAAACGACATGGAGGGGGTTCATGTTAGATTTGCTCATCTTGTAAACAATACATAAACGACATGGATGGGGGTTCATGTTATATTTGCTCATTTTGTAAAAATTACGTAAACAACATGGAGGGCGGGTTCATGTTAGATTTGCTCATCTTGTAAACAATACGTGAATGATGTGGAGGGGGGGTTCATGTTAGATTTGCTCATCTTGTAAACAATACATAAACGACATGGAGGGGGGTTCATGTTAGATTTGCTCATCTTGTAAAAATACATAAACGACATGGGGGTGGGTTCATGTTAGATTTGTTCGCCTTGTGAACAATATATAAAGGACATGGAGGGGGGGTTCATGTTAGATTTGCTGATCTTGTCAACAATACATAAACGACATGGAGGGGGTTCATGTTAGATTTGCTCGTCTTGTAAACAATACATAAACGACATGGAGGGGGTTCATGTTAGATTTGCTCGTCTTATAAACAATACATAAACGACATGGCTGTGGGTTCATGTTAGATTTGTTCATCTTGTAAACAATACATAAACGACATGGAGGGGGTTCATGTTAGATTTGCTCGTCTTGTAAACAATACATAAACGACATGGAGGTGGGTTCATGTTAGATTTGTTCATCTTGTAAACAATACATAAACGACATGGAGGGCGTGGTTCATGTTAGATTTGCTCATCTTGTGAACAATACATAAATGACATGGAGGGGGTTCATGTTAGATTTCCTCGTCTTGTAAACAATACATAAACGGCATGGAGGGGGTTCATATTAGATTTGCTCGTCTTGTAAACAATACATAAACGACATGGAGGGGTTCATGTTAGATTTGTTCATCTTGTAAACAATACATAAACGACATGGAGGGCGTGGTTCATGTTAGATTTGCTCATCTTGTGAACAATACATAAATGACATGGAGGGGTTCATGTTAGATTTGCTCATCTTGTAAACAATACATAAACGACATGGAGGGGTTCATGTTAGATTTCCTCATCTTGTAAACAATACATAAATGACATGGAGGGGGTTCATGTTAGATTTGCTCATATTGTAAACAATACATAAATGACATGGAGGGGGGTTCACGTTAGATTTGCTCATATTGTAAACTATACATAAATGACATGGAGGGGGTTCATGTTAGATTTGCTCGTCTTATAAACTATACATAAATGACATGGAGGGGGTTCATGTTAGATTTGCTCGTCTTATAAACTATACATAAACGACATGGAGGGGGTTCATGTTAGATTTGCTTGTCTTGTAGACAATACAGAAACGACATGGAGGGGCGGGGTTCATGTTAGATTTGCTCGTCTTGTAGACAATACAGAAACGACATGGAGCGGGGGGTTCATGTTAGATTTGCTCATCTTGTAAACAATACATAAACGACATGGAGGGGGGTTCATGTTAGATTTGCTTGTCTTGTAAACAGTACATAAACGACATGGAGGGGGTCTTGTTAGATTTCCTCCTCTTGTAAACAGTACATAAACAACTTGGAGGGGGGTTAATGTTGTATTTGCGTTTGTGAACAGTTCATAAATAGACTATGGACGTTCTTTAAATAATGCATAGAAAACATGATGGATTTACGTTGAATTTGTTTGACTTGAAAACAGTATGTAAACAGTAGGCGAACTTTACGAAGTGGTTGCTCAAATCTAGATTTATATATTTTGTAACGCTTTTCACGTAGGTAAAAGCTGAAATCGATGTAAGTTACTACGAAACCTTTTCAGTGCGGCAACACTGCAGTTACTTAATGAAACAAGAAACAGGAACGTCAAATTTTTGCGAGCGAACACGCGCAATCATAATCAATTGACTGTTTGTTTAACGTGATGTATATCTTTCACGGGACAACCTTAAATTTCCGACCCAAATATTTTATTGCGGCCATTGCGTTGCATTACTTTCGGAATAGCAAAATGGCGTGTGGTGCTAATGCTATTTGCTTTTGAATAATCCAGCTGGGAGATTAATGATGCATATTCCGAGAGCTGAAAGTTATTGCTTCCGTGAGTTATATCCTGCAATCAGCCTGTAAGATGGAAAAGCTTTCTGGGAGGGCTTTAATATTTGCCGGAGAAAATATTTTGGGATATACTGTAAGTATTTTAGCCAGTATAACATGATTTTCAGTTTTTCCTTCCTCTTAAGAGGGGGCCATTCTCTTTTGTATAACTATAACAACAACGGTAGCTTGTAAGTAGTGGCCGCCTTTGAATACAAAAGATGATTCGTAAATTAATACCAATAGGAGCAGCAGAAATAATAACAGAAACTACAAAATAATAAAGAAATAATAATGTAGGTAATTATCATAAAACTTCTCAACATTTTTAAGAATGATCTTTAATATACAAAAGTAGTTTTATGTGACAGGTTTTTCAGGAAGAGGAACTTAAAGAGCAACGTGAAGTAACATCAATATAATATTATTCAGTGAATGAAAGAAATATGAAAATCAACC
Organism: Macrobrachium rosenbergii; assembly: GCF_040412425.1. Classification (NCBI taxonomy): domain Eukaryota; kingdom Metazoa; phylum Arthropoda; class Malacostraca; order Decapoda; family Palaemonidae; genus Macrobrachium; species Macrobrachium rosenbergii. The sequence goes on from NC_089785.1 coordinate 2,658,070, forward strand.
GGAAATAAAAAAAAAATTTTCTGTCTACCTAAGCTGGAAAACGTGTCGGGAGCTTATCGTTGCCTATATACCTTTTTAAAACATATATATATATATATATATATATATATATATATATATATATATATATATATATATATATATATATGTGTATATATATATGTGTATATGTGTGTGTGTGTGTGTGTGTGCATGTGTGTTTATATATGTATGCACGTTAACAGTAATTACAGTTTAGATATATACACTTTATTAAAAATGTTTTGTATAGTACTATATATATATATATATATATATATATATATATATATATATATATATATATATATATATATATATATATATATATATATATATATATATATATATATATATGCATGCAAACATTAAGCTACAAACGTCGTTTAATATGCAATGCGCTCTGCCTCGAAATCATTCCAAAGGGGAATTATAACTGATAAGTGGTTCGTCACCTGGCGGGCTCGATCTGCCTAACATTCAGAACCAACGACGTCCAGTGACGCTCTAGACCACTGGATTGTCCGTGCCTCTTGCTGTTCGGCAGATCGAACTCGCCAGGTGACGAACCACTTATCAATTACAATTCCTCATTGGTCTTATTTCCGAGGTAGAGCGAATTGATTTTTAAACGACATTTGAAGCTCGATGTTTGCGTGTACAAAATATATATATATATATATATACACATACACACACACATACACACACATATATATATATATATACACACACACACACACACACACACACACACACACACACACACACACACACATATATATATATATATATATATATATATATATATATATATATATATATATATATATATATATATATATATATATATATAAATTTTTCACATAACCGTGACGTTTTATACAGGCATATATACATGCATGCATTTATGGATGAAAATAGATTTACCAGTCGCCATGGGAGTTCGTATTTAGTAATTGGGTATTTTGTTTGTTCGTTTGCCATCGTCATTTGTTATTATTAACTAAAAAAATTTCATTTTTAATTTTATTTAATAATGGCAATGTTTAATGGTACGAAGCATTTATTACTTCGATTTCAGAGAACCGTTTCACCGTCAATTATGTTCTGAATCCGAACTGGCAGAGCCAAGCAACCCCGCGCATTTGCAAACTAATCTGACGACCATGCTGCGTTCCACTTAGGCGCTTGAGAGTAATTTATCCCCAAATGATCTTCCGATTTTTACCTGTTCCTGAATATTGACAGAAGGCAGACCGTTTATCACATACTTTTACAATTCAGTTGACATTTACTTTCCTGTCTAGAATTGTATTATCAATTCAGATGTTGGGGCGAAGGATTTATGCATGTTTCCAAAAGCAATCTTGGTTGATTGCACAGGCCAGGCAAAAATAGTTCATTACAGCACGTGATGAAATCCACAGACGCCCCGTGAGAGCTCTAAATTCGTATTTGATCTGGTCCATCAAACGGTGTGTTGCCAGCCTGACAAAACGAGGGGTCTTTGGCAATAAAGAGAATAGCGTTTCGTACGCAAAATAGATATTCACTTCAGTATACACAGAATCTGCTGGTCACTTGACCAGAGAATGTAATTGCATTAACCACAATGACCTCTTAACCTCCCGATTTTTGCGCACTATTTGGAGACGCTTGTCACTACTAAACCTAAGATCCAAATGAAGGAATTCAATGTAGAAATTCTGACGCCCGCGGCAGGATTCATACCCGCACCCCTTATATTACACAGAGAAGTAGTTCAGAGGTCATTATAAATACATTCTCTTCAGGTTTTGAAGCGAATGTTAACTATATTCAACAATCACTTTAACTATATTCAACAATCAATGTCAATTTACGTTGTTCCGACTTGTTGGCAAAACATTGTTTATTGTAAATTTTCCAATTTCCGGATTTACTTTGAATGTTACTGAACAATTATTTTAAATGATTCTGCTAACTATTGTTGTTGTGAATATCATTTTGTGTACAAATATCGGTACATCATTTTATGTTTTACGTAGTTACCCTATTTGAAATTTAACGATGCACACGAATAAGCTTTGCAAAACATTGTTTATTGTAACTATTTTCCAATTTCCGGATTTACTTTGAATGTTACCTGTTATACTAAATATTTGAGTTTTATCTTACTCTTATTTTCCATTTGTGATCATTCTGCTAACTATTGTTGTTGTGAATATGATTTTGTGTACAGTGGTGATATTTTAACGTACATATTTTAACAGCTGGGTATTCTCATTTTCTCATCAATGAAACACATTTTATGTTTCGACACCTTAATCCTAAAATCCTCATGAAGAAGATGACCAGAAATGACCCAGAATCGCCAAACGGGGAGCTAACCGCCAAAACCACTTGAGCCAAAAACCCTATTTGGAATTATACACATACTACCAGTGAACAAAGACCTCTCTCTCTCTCTCTCTCTCTCTCTCTCTATATATATATATATATATATATATATATATATATATATATATATATATATATATATATATATATATATATATATATATATATATATATATATATATATATATATATATATATATATATATATATATATAATATCTCACACACATATATATATGTATACACACAATATATATATATATATATATATATATATATATATATATATATATATATATATATATATATATATATATATATATATATATATATAGCTAATATATATATATATATATATATATATATAGCTGTGTGTGTGTGTGTGTGTGTGTGTGTGTGTGGATCTTTGCAAATGATTCCCTTCACAGCATGATTCAACATTTGAAGAGATGATAGACGTCTAGATCTTTGCAAATGATTTTCAGCAGCGAAGGATGACAGGAGCAGGAGCAGAGAAAACGAAAGCAGGAAATGAGGGTGGCGGGGCAGAGAGAAAATAACGGCCGAAAAAAGAGCGACCTCTGTAAATGTTCTTTTCCCTCTCGCGTATTGATCGCTCCGTTGCCACGTGGTGATGACCCGCCATCTTTCCACTCCGTTGTCTTCCTTATGGTGCCCCACTCTACAGTAAAACATGTCCTGAACACACAGGTCGGAAACGTATTGCAAACATATCACAAACAAGTTAAATAAAAGAAGTAAACGACCAGAAGTGGAGAACGAATCTGGTAAATGGTTGATACAAGTCGTTAACTTGTACAAAACTTGTTTGTGAATTGTGATGCGTGTGCGATGAGTTGCCAATGTGTTTTTCGAAATGTTTTACTGACATGTTTCTCTCCTACTCCGTGTTCGCGGTTGCTCTTAATTCTGGTTATTTTCTCGAATTGTCATTCCATTGACGGCCGAATACAATTATACGTAGTGTTATTGCCTATTTTCCAATTATGTACGTTTTGGTGCATCATAGTCTATTCAGTGCGCAGTGACCTGCTCACATTACCTTACATTTTCTTGCCTTTTTTGGTGCTCGTGCAAGAAAGTACCTGTGCTGTCATGAGGCCAGCTTAATGTATGAACCACGATGTAGTTTTATCCATTCTCCCAACACACTCTCCAGGCATAGTTGATGCACTTCCCTGTAATACATATATATGAACAATTTAATGTAAAATATGTAAACTGTCCTTTGATATAAGTAGTCAGATCCCAGAGCCAAATAAGTGGGGATGGGCAACCTTATATTTATGCATCTCAGTCACCCTGGAAGAGTAAATTTTTTTACTTTAAGCGCTGGATTTTTCCTGCTGATACGTGGTTATTTAGTACTAGAAATATTCCAACGGAAATTACGAGGAGAGAGAGAAGTTAAGTATACCTTAGTTTAACCAGACCACTGAGCTGATTAACAGCTCTCCTAGGGCTGGCCCGAAGGATTAGACTTATTTTACGTGGCTGAGAACCAATTGGTTACCTAACAACGGGACCTACAGCTTATTGTGGAATCCGAGCCACATTATACCGAGAAATAAATTTCTATCACCAGAAATAAATTCTAATTCTTCATTGGCCGGCAGGAGACTCGAACTCTGGAGAGAGAGAGAGAGAGAGAGAGAGATAGAGAGAGAGAGATAGAGAGAGAGAGAGAGAGCATTTTAATAAATAGGCCTATCCTGCCCTAAAATGGAAGACTGCAGTATCAGCAAAAATACAAAACTGAGAAAATTGATAGATACTGCAGTTTTTCCTTCCCTTACTATTCATTTTGCAGATACTGCAGATGGGACACCCTAAATAAAGCATTGAAGAGTCATTCTGAAACTGCAGTAACTTGTGTATTAGTGTTCCACGTGCCCAGTAGGTGGCACTCTCAGTTTCGAAAATTTTGCAGATACTGCAGTTTTCCATTTTAGGGCAGTATCGTTCCGTAGGCTCCCATTTCATTTTCGGAAGAAACAAGGACGGGAGAAAAAGGCACCAGTTACATTCATCTGTCAAAAATGCAGTTTTCAACAACACCATCTCTCTCTCTCTCTCTCTCTCTCTCTCTCTCTCTCTCTCTCTCTCTCTCTCTCTCAAAGTTTGACTTTAACTCACCCCTCTGAGGTCTGTCAAGTTAGATGAAACTAACACTTCAAGGTAAGAAAACTAAAAAGTTTACTCAGATTATGGGACCAAATCACCAGTATCTGAGGCTGGTGAGAGATTAGGTAAAGCAGCTCAGATTGCGTTAGGTAGTAGGTTTCTTATGGCATGGCTACATGAATATTACTAAGCTATAAAATACCGGACACCCTCTTACGCGTAAGTAGTGAATAGCCTGCTGGAAAAAGTAATCGAAGGCTACATAAAATTCTCTCTCTCTCTCTCTCTCTCTCTCTATCTCTATATATATATATATATATATATATATATATATATATATATATATATATATATATATATATATATACTGTAGAGAGAGAGAGAGAGAGAGAGAGAGAGAGAGATAGAGAGAATCTTATGTACCTTCGATTACTTTTTCCAGATTACTTTTTTTCCAGAATATATATATATATATATATATATATATATATATATATATATATATATATATATATATATAGGAAGAGAGAGAGAGAGAGAGAGAGAGAGAGAGAGAGAGAGAGAGAGTCTCTGGACACGTAAAACAAAAGGGACATAATGTAGACCATAAATTAAATAGCCGTACAGAGACACAGCAATACAGTTTGCGTTTCATTTTATGGAGCTACGACATGAGATTTGTTTTCACAAACGTCTGTTATATTGACCAGTCTTGCTTGCCATTATTACAATAAACAAGAAACGACTGTACTGAAACACAGCGAGCCGGCTTCATTTTCCAAAGTAAATAATCATGTAGACGATAAAACGAGATTTGCAAACATTAAAACAAATCGTTAGACGGATTACAATGCAAGCAAAATATGCAACTGCAATTCTTGGAAGCCGGTAACTTCGCACTTCTCTTGAAATGGGAATGATTCCGAGAATTCCTGACTTGTGTTAAAATGCGTGTTCATAATATCTTACCCGCTGTAATCATCATCATTTGCGACATCTGAATAATACAGAAGGAGAGAAAAAGGTACAAAAAAGACGTACTCTTGCCTTCTTCAGCCCGACACTGCTCGTGCGGCTACAGATGCAGTAAGAGCGAGCGCCATCTGTTGCGAGAGCATAACACTAACCCGTAGCCTGATATAGAGGATCCCTGCGCCATCTATTGAGTGAAGGGGAAACCGGTGCCTTAACTTAGCCGACTGCTGGAAGAAAACTGAATCCAGTCTAATCCAGGGGTGCCTGGGGAATGCGGGTCTTAAAACATTTCACTAAGACTTCTGTCGTCTTGAATAGTTCTTATTAATAGTATTTAATAGGTGGAATTTTCTTGGATAAAGTAATGGGGCGGTTTCTTTTTTCTTCATTTCGTTTCAGCCAAGGGAAAATGATCAAATTCCGCAAATTTCTTCTAATGTGTATAAGGTGTATATATGTATATATGTATGTATGTACTTAGTTTGTATAGTTTTAGATAAAATCAGGAATTCACTTAATCGAATATCGATCTATCTGGTAAGACTTCGCTTCTTAAAAGGTACAAGCTAACGTATATAATGACCGTTACACTCCATAATAAATTAAAACCCAAACAACAATTTTACCCTGCGGTCGAATTTGATTCGTAGAAGTTGTAAATAAAAGGACAGAATGAGTACAGTATGCGTAATAAAAACAAATTCGATATATTACTGAGTGAATTTCTTT
>NC_089785.1:2669318-2694318 GCF_040412425.1 Macrobrachium rosenbergii
CGATTCTCATAAGGGGGTAGTGCTGTCAGTGCACCTCGCGTGATGCACTGTAGGCATTACTGAACGGGCCCTAGCTGCACCCACTTTTTGGCCTTTTAGTTTACTTCCATTCCCTCTTCCTTTCCTCAGTCTTGCTGTCCAACCTCTCTGACTTTCAGTTCTTAGTTGAACTTTGGGATTTTCTCTCAGTTCCACCTTTACTTGTACTTCGTCTGCTTTATTTTTAGAACCTCTTTCACCTTGCTGTCCAACCTCTCCAACTCCCCCTTTTCAATGTCGTAACGCTGAATGGCAGAAAGTGCCCCATTGCTTTCTTGACTGCCTAAATTTCATTAAATCTCTAATTCAATGTATGTCGATAATCTGTGCGTTTAATCGTAACAATCGTCCGCCTAAATTCGTGAACTTTTCAAAAGAGTTCATTTGCATAAAACATGACATGTCTAAAGTAATTAATGTTGGATTACAGGCCGTATCCTCACTCGTGTGTCCCTCAGCAGACTGCAGACTCTGTCGTTCGATCTGGCTTTTACGGGAATTACTTTTAAGGCTGAAAATTACAGACTTGCCGTGTGGTTTTTATGTAAGTGTGCAGGGTATTTTGTACCGAGTTTAACATTTAAGAAAACTTTTTTGTATTCTGTAACTGGCAGTTGATTGCAACTGATGAAATTTATTACATATATATATATATATATATATATATATATATATATATATATATATATATATATATATATATATATATATATATATATACACACAAAAGGATTCCAGGCGAAGATATATAAAAACATAAAGCAGGTCCATAAAAAAAACATCAAAAAGACCATAAATTATTCACACGAGACGTTTCGCCCATGAGGTATGTGCATCTTCAATCTGCAAATATACCATAAAAATCATTAAAATTTACAAAAATTATTTTTAAATAAAGTTAAGAGAAAAAAATTATTTCCAATAGGGAAATGCTTTTTACTCACTTGAAAAAAAAAAGTATTTCTCTATTACTGGTGGTACAATCACCAAAACACACCTCAGTGAGCCACAGATCTCTGTAACAAAATCAATGTAGTCACCAAAACACACTTCAGTGAGCCACAGATCTATGGAGCAAAATAAATACAATGAACCATAGATCTCTGGGCAAAATAATGCAATCACCAAGCGCAATTCAGTGAGCCATATAACAGTGCATTCCTCCTTATCACTTACACATTTGTGTATTTACTTGTTAAAATCCTCACCCAGTGTCCAGCCTACCCCTCTACTGGGGGTTTCCTCAATACCTTTTCCTTACGAAGCCTTTTGTCTCCTCTCTCACGTTTTCAATCAACATTCTTTCCATACCAAGTGCTCTAAGCAATATGACGTGCCGATAATTCCCCATTTTATCGCTTTTTCATTGACGCAGAGACAAAGTATTTCGTATTTTCTATTCTTGGCAGCCTGTGTCGGGTACATCGTTTTCATTTTCTACTCGGCCACTTTCGCCATATAGACAGCAAACCTGTTTTAAAGCCACTGATTTCTGGTGCTATTCATTATCAGAATTTGGCTGCCTCCATTCGCTTCCTTATTTGTTACTCCCTGTTTTGTTTTTGGGCCGCTTCTATTCTAGAACTTTGTACTTGAAATATGAATAAAAAGTCAAATGATTATAGGCGCACAAGTGTTTTCCGGTGAACTTTGCCCAATATAGAATTCTGGGTAAAACCCACTGTATATTTTTGTAAGTAAAGAATTACTCGGTACGTGAAATAAAAAGAGTATCTAAAGTTCACAAACGAAAATGATACTGCAAGCCGCACTGAGGAAAATCCTGTGTCCCAGAGTGTAATCTTAAATATCTGAATCGATTAAATTGTACATTTTGACAGCTAATGGTAAGATATTTATGAAAGACAGATTTATTCGCTTTCCTTAGAAAAATGATAGCAAAGAAACTCGTCTAGAAAACAAGAAATCAAGGAAAAAAAATCCCCCCAAAAAGATTTTCATCGAAATAAAAGGACGGATCGTACAGTCTACTCCATTTTGGAATTCATTGTTATTTAGTCTATCCATACATCTCTTCCATTTTTTAACGGACGCCATATTCCATCCGCCCCAGGCACTTTGGTCCAAACCGTATTTATCTCCTCCGCCATCATATTTCCCGAATATAAACGAGAAACGCCGAGGATGGGCCGAATGAAGTTACAGCCAGCCTGGGGAATCTCTCCCAGAGCGTTCGAATGTCCAGACAGATTGACACATTTGGCCGGCCATGAATTTCAACGACTCGGGCGCTGGATGGCTGCTGCTGCTCTCTCTCTCTCTCTCTCTCTCTCTCTCTCTCTCTCTCTCTCTCTCTCTCTCCGGGAAATTGAGGCTATATTTTACTCAATCAATCTTTGGGTTGGCGATGAATCGTACGGTTTAGCCCCTTCAGAGAGTCGCGGTTCAGAGGCGTTTTAGTTGGCTGGGCGATTTCGCGGATGGTTTTAGACGGTTTAAGCAATGTAAAGGGTCATTCGTCTCTGTGGTTTTATTAAGTTATTAGCTAATGGAATGAAAATACAAAATATAGTAGTTATATCTTTTGATTATATCTTTTGAATAAAATTATTTGCGTATTTAATATTTGTCTAATGTGATGAATGCTATCCACAACGAGACAAAAAAAAAAAAAAATCAAGATAAATGGAAACAAGATTCACATACACAAACACACACAATAATATTTTCTGTTGAACATTAAGCCGTTTCCCCAAACAGGAAACACAAGGCAAATATCAGTCCCATATACGTACATTTACCTACTTCATTGTGGAAGTACCTTGTGCACAGAAAACTAACAGACCATCATCCGTTTTAAATACATACATGGAACGGTCATGAATAACTCGTCCAAACTCGTCACACCTAGAGCAGGTAATTTCTATTTTGTCCGAATTCTAGCCTCATGAATGCTCAGGAAACTTCTTTCTAACACCTCTTTCACAGCATCTGCCCAGTCCCTTCCAGATCTCCTTCTTTGTAACGCTAACCTATCGTCTTCCATTCTCTCCTTATGACCGGAAACTCTCAAAACAACGTTCCACCTCTTCATTTACGCTGCTGTCTGTGCCAATCCCTTTTTTTGTGTCAGTTTCAGTTCTTCATATGTCACGTATTTCACGTAAATCGAATCGTGTGAACTATATACATACTTTCATATATATATATATATATATATATATATATATATATATATATATATATATATATATATATATATATATATATATATATATATATATATATATATATATATATATACATACATACAGAGAGAGAGAGAGAGAGAGAGAGAGAGAAGAGCTTGGAATATGAAACCAATGAAGTTCTCTGGTACTTACCCAAAACATTAAGCACCAACAAATAAAAGCAAACCAAAATACAAAACCGAGAATATAAACATACTGCCTCACCCTACTTGACATTCTCAGTGTGGCGGGGCTCCCTAATGAAAGGCATTACGAAGCGAGTCTCAGGACTGCGTTGAGGAAGAAGTGGAAGTACTTGGCTGTAGAGTTTGATCAATTGTTACTCGATTTCCTCGGCTCCTGAGCTCTTAGATTATAACTGGGTTCATGGGATATGGGACTTGGTTACCTAAAACAACTATCACGGTTGTAGTTTGCTCATGAGCATAAGTTACTGTTTTAACTCGTCTGCCTTTGCAGGGTGACTTGAAGTATGGAGTTAGTTATCATACCTTTTGGGTCGTCGAGAAAGGTCGTTTTAGGATGGAAGGACGTTTATTGTTGGGAGGTCGTTTTAAACATCTTTGAGAGAGAGAGAGAGAGAGAGAGAGAGAGAGAGAGAGAGAGAATATGGTATTTTCAAATCGATTTTGATAAGGAGTAGTACCATTCATTTATGTATGAAGTCTCTCTCTCTCTCTCTCTCTCTCTCTCTCTCTCTCTCTCTCTCTCTCTCTCTCTCTCTCTCTCTCCCCTAGCTGCCAACTCACAAATTTAAACTAGCAACCAAGTTCCAAATCCCGCTTTTTAAGTTTTGTGTAGATTGAACTCCTAACTTTTGTGGCACAGTAAGAAAAAACTACAATTCTTAAACAAAAAATCAATATTTATGACACGATGAACTTCTGAAACATTCAGGTTTCAGAAAACAGAATGATAGAAAATTCTGATACATCCCAAAAATGTTATATGGTGAAAGGATGGAGTTTTTCCGTCTTCATTTGCAATGTAAAATTGGATGTGTTGAATGTGTGTATCGTGAAATATGAATACAGAATTTGTTTTTAAACGATTATTTTTTTATATTAAAAATGCAGAGATATACCACGTTCGAAAACTGATGCTGCACAGCCCAAAACTGCCGGCATTCTATGACTAATTGATACAAAAAATTATATTAATTTCTCTTTATGAAGGAACTTGTTTAATATTTTAGGTTACTATTTCACTAAATATTTTTACTATCATGTGATATCGCTTTAGGCCTAGTAACATTATGTGGGCTGTTCTACGTTCATCTATTTATATGGTGTCGATTTAAATACTTATTTATACACGTAGAGTGCGTAGTATTACAAGCCAACTATGAAAATGATGCGATTAACAAAGCCTTCTTTTCTGGGTGCTCTTATATCAGAGAGTAATTTTATTTTGCCTCCTTTACGAAAAATCCGTTAAGATTGGAAATTATTAGAAAGCTACTCTAATAATTTAATTTGGAAACAACGCCTTCAAGTTTTTTTTTCCGGAGGAAAAGGTTCCAAAGGAATGGGAGAGAGAAACAACGGTTCCTTTGCGTAGTGTCAATATGATAAGGGAGGCTAAGAATTATTATAAGCGTCTAAGTTTACTTGATGTATACCAAGGAAGGTATACGTCGTATTTCTGTTGAGAAGGTAAGACAGACTATACATGGACCGATAGGGGAAGAACGCGGTTCAAGAAGGGAAGACGATACGTGGACTGACAGGGGAAGGACAGGGTTCAGGAAGGGAAGACGATACATGGACTGATAGGGGAAGAACAGGGTTCAGGAAGGGAAGACGATACATGGACTGATAGGGGAAGAACAGGGTTCAGGAAGGGAAGACGATACATGGACTGATAGGGGAAGAACAGGGTTCAGGAAGGGGAGACGATACATGGACTGATAGGGAAGAATATGACTCAGGAAGGGAAGACGATACAGGGACTGATAGGGGAAGAACAGGGTTCAGGGAGGGAAGACGATGCATGGACTGATAGGGGAAGAACAGGGTTCAGGAGGGGAAGACGATACATGGACTGATAGGGGAAGAACAGGGTTCGGGAGGGGAAGACGATACATGGACTGATAGGGGAAGAATAGGATTCAGGAAGGGAAGACGATACTTGGACTGATAGGGAAGAACAGGATCAGGAAGGGAAGACGATACTTGGACTGATAGGGAAGAACAGGGTTTAAGAAGGGAAGACGATACATGGACTGACAGGGAAAGAACAGGATTCAGGAAGGGAAGACGATTCTTGGACTGACAGGGGAAGAACAGGGTTCAGGAATGGAAGAATATACATGGACTGACAGGGGAAGAACAAGAATCAGGAAGGGAAGACGATACTTGGACTGATAGAGAAGAACAGGATTCACGAAGGGAAGACGGTACTTGGACTGATAGGGAAGAACAGGGTTTAAGAAGGGAAGACGATGCATGGACTGACAGGGGAAGAACAGGATTCAGGAAGGGAAGATGATACATGGACTGACAGAGGAAGAACAGGGTTCAGGAAGGGAAGACGATACGTGGACTGATAGGGGAAGAACAGGGCTCAGGAAGGGAAGACGATGCATGGACTGACAGGGGAAGAACAGGATTCAGGAAGGGAAGATGATACATGGACTGACAGGGGAAGAACAGGGTTCAGGAAGGGAAGACGATGGAGGGACTGATAGGGGAAGAACAGGGCTCAGGAAGGGAGGACGATGCATGGACTGATAGGGGAAGAACAGGATTCAGGAAGGGAAGATGATACATGGACTGACAGGGGAAGAACAGGGTTCAGGAAGGGAAGACGATACATGGACTGATAGGGGAAGAACAGGGCTCAGGAAGGGAAGACGATGCATGGACTGACAGGGGAAGAACAGGATTCAGGAAGGGAAGATGATACATGGACTGACAGGGGAAGAACAGGGTTCAGGAAGGGAAGACGATACATGGACTGATAGGGGAAGAACAGGGCTCAGGAAGGGAAGATGATGCATGGACTCATAGGGTAAGAACAGGATTCAGAAAGGGAAAACAATATATGGACTGATGGAGGAAGAACAGTGTTCAGGAAGGGAAGACGATACATGGACTGATAGAGAAGAACAGGATTCACGAAGGGAAGAGGATACATGGACTGATAGGGAAGAACATGGCTCAGGAAGGGAGGAGGATACATGGACTGATAGGGTGAGGACAGGGTTCAGAAAGGGAAGACGATACATGGATTGATAGGGGAAGAACAGGGTTCAGGACGGGAAGACGACACATGGACTGATGGGGGAAGAATAGGGTTCAGGAAGGGAAGACAATACATGGACTGATGGGGGAAGAACAGGGTTCAGGAAGGGAAGACCATACATGGACTGACAGGGGAAGAACAGGGTTCAGAAAGGGAAGACGATACATGGACTCATAGGGTAAGAACAGGATTCAGGAAGGGAAGACGATACTTGGACTGATAGGGGAAGAACAGGGTTCAGGAAGGGAAGACGATACATGGACTGATAGGGGAAGAACAGGGTTCAGAAAGGGAAGACGATACATGGACTGATAGGGGAAGAACAGGATTCAGAAAAGGAAGACAATACATGAACTGATTGGGGAAGAACAGGGTTCAGGAAGGGAAGACGGTACATGGACTGATAGGGGAAGAACAAGGTTCAGAAAGGGATGACGATCCATGGACTGATAGGGGAAGAACAGGGTTCAGGAAAGGAAGACGATGCATGGACTGACAGGGGAAGAACAGGGTTCAGAAAGGGATGACGATCCATGGACTGATAGGGGAAGAACAGGGTTCAGGAAAGGAAGACAATGCATGGACTGACAGAGGAAGAGCAGGATTCAGGAAGGGAAGACGATACATGGACTGATAGGGAAGAATATGACTCAGGAAGGTAAGACGATACAGGGACTGATAGGGGAAGAACAGGGTTCAGGGAGGGAAGACGATGCATGGACTGATAGGGGGAAGAACAGGGTTCAGAAAGGGAAGACGATACATGGACTGATAGGGGAAGAACAGGGTTCAGAAAGGGAAGACGATACATGGACTGATAGGGGAAGAACAGGGTTCTGGAAGGAAAGACGATTCATGGACTGATAGGGGGAAGAACAGGGTTCAGGAAGGGAAGACGATGCATGGACTGATGGGGGAAGAACAGGGTTCAGGAAGGGAAGACGATACTTGGACTGATAGGGGAAGAACAGGGTTCAGAAAGGGAAGACGATACATGGACTGATAGGGGAAGAACAGGGTTCAGAAAGGGAAGACGATACATGGACTGATAGGGGAAGAACAGGGTTCAGAAAGGGAAGACGATACATGGACTGATAGGGGAAGAACAGGGTTCAGAAAGGGAAGATGATACATGGACTGATAGGGGAAGAACAAGGTTCAGAAAGGGAAGACGATACATGGACTGATAGGGGAAGAACAGGGTTCAGAAAGGGAAGACGATACATGGACTGATAGGGGAAGAACAGGTTTCAGAAAGGGAAGACGATTCATGGACTGATAGGGGGAAGAACAGGGTTCAGAAAAGGAAGACGATGCATGGACTGATGGGGGAAGAACAAGGTTCACGAAGGGAAGACGATACAGGGACTGATAGGGAAAGAACAGGGTTCAGGAAGGGAAGACGATGCATGGACTGATAGGGGGAAGAACAGGGTTCAGAAAGGGAAGATGATACATGGACTGATAGGGGAAGAACAGGGTTCAGGAAGGAAAGACGATTCATGGACTGATAGGGGGAAGAACAGGGTTCAGAAAAGGAAGACGATGTATGTACTGATGGGGGAAGAACAGGGTTCAGGAAGGGAAGACGGTACATGGACTGATAGGGGAAGAACAAGGTTCAGAAAGGGAAGACGATACATGGACTGATAGGGAAGGGAAAGGCAGGTATAGTTCAGAAAAGGGAAGTTCAAAAGTTCAGGCTAAAAGTTGTATAAAGATTAAATGAACCTTGAAAAATCTTATGATGGAACTGATAGAGAGGCACTGTATATGTTCTATATGGAGGGCAAATTGCTTAAAGTTATAAAAGTTATTGTGAAAGTTAGTATGATAAAAGTTATTATGAAAATTATTATGATAGAATTTATTATAAAAGTTATTATGATAAAAGTTATTATGAAAGTTATTATGATAAAAGTTATTAGAAAGTTATTATGACGAAGCTAGACATGTGTTAGAGTTTGTAGAGCTAAAAGGAAATGATTCGATGTGAAAGTATGGCATAAAGCAAAAATGTGTTGCGTCTTCTTAGCTGTTTCATATCTCCATAGGCACGTAGATGCGAGACATCAGTGAAGATTCAGTTGATGGAAGTGCCATGTTGTGAGACAATAAGATGTTCCTATATGGTACATTAGGTCATACTTCATAGACTACTGCAAGAGATGAGAATAAACATGAGCAAGAGTAATGAAATGAGGGTAAATAAAATCCAGAGAGATGAAGCAATGAATGTGAGTATGCAATGTAAGAGAATAAGACCATCCTTAAAGGTATTTAGGGGCAGCTAGAAAGGTATCAAGGTTGTGGGAAGAAACTCAGGGTGTCTAGGAAGCCAAGGTTAGATGTTTAATGGATTGCAGAACCAACTACCCTCTGACTGGAGTGTGGATGTTGAATGGAAAGAAGGAATCTGGAAGCTCTAGAGATGAATTGAAGTATGTCTTCAGTAAGAAGAACTGAGTGGAAGGAGTGAAAGGACTGCTGGGAGTGGTTGGAGATAAATCTGCTAAAGGACAATCGCCTGGTGAAAAGTTTTCATTTCAGAAGTGTTGGGATGGAGGAGGAGAGGAAGACCTTGAAAAGTATGAATACATGTTGTGAAATAGGCATTGGAAAGAAGGGGCCTTTATCATCCAAGAAGCAAGGGAATATGTACAGGATAAAGGTGAGCGGCACAGTCTCTACTGGGGTTCATCACAGTACTGGTAGTCCTTCACTGTAGGTGTGTAAGGTGCTATTTTCTTGAGGTCCATCCACTTTTGTTTTGATTGTGAAGTAAGTAATTGTGGCTTTAAATTTTTTGAGAGGTAAATCTTAATCTACTTTTCACACGTTTAAGCACACACACACAAATATATATATATATATTGTATATATATATATAATGAATATTATATAAATATTGAATATATGTTGAAATAATTGACTTCCTTCTGGTATTATTCTGTGGTCTCACTTTTATTGTCACATGTTCTATATGGAGGGCAAATATATATTAATATTATATATATATATATATATATATATATATATATATATGATAAAATATATATTATGATAAATATATTATAATAGAATTTATTATATATATATATATTATGATAAAATATATATGTATATATATATATATATATTATGTTAAAAGTTATTAGAAAGTTATTATGATATATATATATAGACATGTGTTAGAGTTTGTAGAGCTAAGAGGAAATGATTCATATCAATGAAGCTGAAAGTATCCAATTCACTCTAAGCAAAATATATTTTCAGGTCTTCTTAGCTGTTTCATATCTCCATAGGCAGGTAGATGACGAGACATTAGTGAAGATTCAGTTGATGGAAGTGAATAACATCTCCCATCATCACCCGTCAAACTCAGGTGTTTGTTTTTGAGACAATAAGATGTTCCTATATGGTGCATTAGGTCACATCACCGTGATTCATATACAAGACTACAAACTGCAAGAGATGAGAATAAATATGAGCAAGAGTAATGAAATGAGGATAAAATCCAAAATCAGACCAGAGACGGACGATGAATCACAGTGACACACTAAATGAGTATGCAAAGTGTAGAGAATAAGACCATCCGTAAAGGTGTTTACGGGCACCCACCTCTATGTTGAAAGGTATCACGGGTTGTGTTACTGACTATGAGGAAACTCGAAGTGTCTGTGGAAGCCAAGGTTAGATGTTTAATGGATTGCAGAACCAACTACCCTCTGAGGAAGGGAAGTGTGGATGTTGAATGTAAACGAAAGAAGGAGTCTGGAAACTCTAGAGATGAATTGTTTACATAGTATGTCTTCGGTAAGAAGAACTGAGTGGAAGGAGTGAAAGGACTGGTGAGAGTGCTTGGAGATAACTCTGCTAAAGGAGGATAATCGCCTGGTGAAAAGTTTTCATTTCAGAAGTGTTGGGATGGAGGAGGAGAGGAAGACCTTGAAAGGTCTGAATACATGTTGTGAAATAGGCATTGGAAAGAACACTTTGTCCACAAGTAGGTATAATATAACTTTATCATCCAAGAAGCAAGGGAATATGTACAGGATAAAGGTGAGCGGGCAGTCTCAACTGGGGGTTCATCACAGTACTGGTAGTCCTTCACTGCAGAGGTGGTGTGTCCAAACCCGAAAAACACCTGAGTTCGGTGCTATTTTCTTTGAAGGTTTCCGTCGCTGGTTTTCAGGGGTCCATCCACTTTTGTTTTGATTGTGGAATTGAATTACTGGCTTTAATTGTTTTTGAGAGGCAAATCTAATCTACTTTTCAACATGGCAGAGGTGGGTGGATATTACCTGAGTTCACGGGTGAGATGACACACACACACACACTGTAGTCCTGATATATATATATCAATATATATATATATGAAAATATATTATATATATATATATATATATATATATATATATAAATATATATATATATATATGGTATATAAATATACATATGTTATTATATATATATATCATCCTGAATATACGGGATGGTGGACCCCGGGATGTTGAAATAGCTAATATATGAAAATATATTCTGTTATTATGATATTTAAGGACGTTTCTAGCTGATTTTATTGTCACATGCTATATATATATATATGGCTATATACGGTCAACATGGCAGAGGTGGGTGGATATATGAGTTACGGGTGAGATGATGGAGATGTTATTATATATATAGTGTGTCATATGATTCCTCGTCCGTCGCTGGTTATATATACGGTGGACTTATTATCAACTAAAAATATATATATATGTATATATAATAAATATGATATTAAGGACGTTTGTATGATTATATGAATCACGGTGATGATAAATAGTATATTATACGGTCAACATGGCAGAGGTGGGTGGATATCCAAACAAAACATACGACGGGTGAGATGATAGATGTTACATATGCCGACAGTGTGTCACTTAGTCCTGATTCCTCGTCCGTCGCTGGTTCACACGGGACGGTGGACTTATTATCAACTAAAAATTCACATTTAACACACACACACACATTGGATATTAAACACACTGATTGTATATATATATATATATATATATATATATATATATATATATATATATATATATATATATATATATATATATATATATATATATATATATATATATATATATATATATATATATATATATATATATATATATATATATATATATATATATATATATATATATATATATATATATATATATATATATATATATATATATATATATATATATATATATATATATATATATATATATATATATATATATATATATATATATATATATATATATATATATATATATATATATGTATATATATATATATATATATATATATATATATATATATATATATATATATATATATATATATACACACACACACATACATACATACATGTACGAAAATAGAGAGAATATTGAGACTTAACATCCCCAAAATACTAAAAACGAAAGTCCCAAACGAAACATCACAAAGTCTATTAGAGTCCTATTGTTGTTTTTTTTTTAGAGTTCGTTAACCAAATCCACTGTAATTTAGTTAATGATGATAAATTCCACAGCTGAGATTGACCCAGTTATTCAACTTTGTTACTTCTCTCCCCAAAATATTTTAAACAAACTTTTACAGTATATTTAATTTAAAACATTTTCATGGCGATTTATTTTTATTATAGGTTTTATAAGTTGTTTTAATTAGACTTAACATGAAAGTATTATTATTATTATTATTATTATTATTATTATTATTATTATTATTATTATTATTATTATTAAAACAAAAACTTCTTTCAGTTTTCTTCTGAAGATGGAAAGAGAAAGTATAACTTGTTTACCAGTAAACAAGTTATACACAAGAATCTTGTGGGTTTCTCTTTCCATATTATTATTATTATTATTATTATTATTATTATTATTATTATTATTATTATTATTATTATTATTATTATTATTATTATTCAGAAGATGAGCCCTGTTCATGTGGAACATATCGCCACTGGAATACGAGGCCAATGAACTTCTCTGTTACTTCCCCAAAACATAAAACTACCAAGAAATAAAAGCAAAGCACAACAGAACGAGAGTGTAATGGATACTGTCTCACCCTACTTGACATTCTCAGTATGGAGGAGGACGGTTCCATAATGAAAGGCATTACAGGAGCGAGCGGTAGAAGTGGAAGTACTTGGCTCTCGAGTTTGATCAATTGCTACTTGATTTCCTCGGCTCCTGGGCTCTTAAAGTACTTCAAGGTTCGTGGGATTTGATTGCCTAAAACAAAATTCACGGTTTTAGGTCATATTCATGAGTAAAACGGTTTCAACTCGTTTCACTTTGTAGGCTGACTTGACACATGAAGTCAGTTGTCATGATTTCAGCGCCGGGGGAGGGCGTCTTACTGTGAAAATAATGTTTGATATGTTGGAAATAAATTTCAACGGACATCTTTCAGAGAGAGAGAGAGAGAGAGAGAGAGAGAGAGAGAGAGAGAGAGAGAGAGAATTCGATGTTTTGTATCATTTTCGTCTTGTCTACCAGGGTGCAACCGACAACAGTCTCATAACAGTTAAATGCAAATCCCCCTTTATTATTTATTTATTTATTTTTTTAGATCGAACTCCTAACTCCCGAGAGAAAGCAAGGGAAAGACTACAATTTAAAAAAGAAAATGAGCATTTATGACACCGATGAAACTGCCTGAAGAATCCTGGACTAAGATGGTAAATGATGGAAAATCTAGATAACCTCAAAACGACGTATGGCGAAAAGCTTCGATATTTTCGTCTCCATTTCCAATGTAAAACTGGATGTGTTGAGTGTGTGTGTGTACCGCCAAATATGAATACAGAACGTGTTTTTGAAACGATCATTTTATACATTCAAATAACGCAAATGTATACCACGTTCGAAAACTGATACTTCATCGTTCATAACCGAAGGTATTGTATTACTGATTGATCAGTAATACAATACCTTTGTGAAGGAAGTCATTTTATAATTTTCGTTAAAATTTCAATCATACTTTTTATTATCATATGATATAGCTTTAGGCCGAGTAATATTGTATGTGCTGTTAAACGTTCATCTATTTATATGGTGTCGATTTAAATATTTATTTACACAGCTGGAATACGTAATATGACAAACGAATCCGGAATTATGCGATTAATAGAGAAAAAGCAGTGAGATGCTTTGTATTGACGATAAACTGGGCTTCGGTAGGTAGGCAAAAAGTATTTGGTTTAACTCCCTAATGGCATTGTCAGTTAAGGTTTGGAAATTATTATAAAGCTTTTCTAATATTATAAAGCTGAAATAACGCGTTAGAATTTTTTACGAGGAAAGATTTTCTTAGGATTGGGTGAGATGAAATAAGTGTTCCTCTGCGTAAAGTAAAGGTGATGGGTGGAGGCTAAGCATTAAATGCGTATAATATTATTTAATATCCGAAAGAAAGTATGCGGTAGTATTTCTGTTGAGAAGGAAGGATAAATGACAGGTGGTTAAACTGGGGAAGAACAGGACTGGGAGAGGGGAGCGGGTGTTTGGATCAATTTGTTATAATCTTGAAAAGCTTATTTAAGATGTTTAAAGGCTAAGGCTGAAACAGGTAAGGAGCTTACATGAACCTGCAGAAATCTTATGACGGCATTGGCAGAAAAGCAATTTGTTCTTAATTGCTGAGAGTAATAAAAGGTTTTAAAGCTGAGCATACATAAGCGTTTTTAGGACTGAGAGGAAATGGTTTAAAAAAAAAAATTGGCTTAAGGTATGTTTCCATAGGTGTTTATTGTCTTCAAAGATGGTGTGATGATACATATCAAAGAAGATATGTTCAGCGTTGTGGGATTAGAACTTGAGACATATGCAAAGTGTGGGGCTGCTAATGTTCCCACATGATACAGTATTGACAGGGGATAATGACGAAAAACTACAGACTAGTGCAAGAGATGAGAGTAAACGTGAGTAAAAGGATGGTTCTGCGGGTAAATGAAATCCAGGAACATGAAGCAATGAATGGGAATATGGGCCTTGAGAGAATGGAAGTAGCAGATAATTATAGGTATTTAGGAGTAAATATTTTAAGTCTTGGTAGGATAAGAGTAGAGATAAGTCATGGAGTAGGTACAGCAAATGAGGTAGCAGGAAGTGTGCAGAAGGTTAGAAGGCAACATGGAGTGTCTATGGCAGGCAAAATTAGAATGTTTATAAGTACTGCAAAATCAACTCCCATCTGAAGAAGTGAAGCGGGGATGTTGAACACAAATGAAAGAAAGAAGGTGGTAGCTGCAGAGATGCATAATTGTTTATGTAGTATATCTGTAATAAGAAAAACTGAATGGGAGGATTGTTAAAAGGGGAAGTTTTGGTGAAAAGACTGATCAGAGTGCTTTGCGATCGTTCTGGGAATGGAGTAAAGTAGGTTGTTTAAAAGTGTTCAGTTCTGAAGTGTTGGCTAGGGGAATCATTAGAGAGGTCTGAATAGATGAGCAACAGAGGTATTGGAGTGGAGGGGCCTCATTATTCAGGAAGCAAGAGTATTTGGAGGATAGATGTGGATAGCCCAATATATAAAGGGGCGTTCAGCACCCTGCTGGTAAACCTTCAGTGCAGGTGTATGAAGCTGCTAATGTACTGAAAGTTTTCTGTACAGGGGTCCATCCACGATTCACCAATTTAGGTGTGAATGTGGCAGTGATCATTGTCTTTACATTGCTTGGGAGTCGCCAGTATTCAGGGGAACATCCTAATGTTATATTTATTACACATCTGGCTCAATATTAGGACAATTCGTAGACAAACAAGGGAAAATCTGTGGCTTAGAGCCTTCTTCATGTTAGGAAAGATTATGTAAACTCAAGGGTTCTCTTAACTAATTATATTTACATAAACACAGATCAGAAGAATGACGAATTACTGGGCAGGTAATAATAAAGACCTGCTAAATGAATGAATCCTACATGGAATAAATATTCTACACTGATGATGTCTTCATAACAGGAAACATCACAACGGGGGTAGAAGGGGGACTGCACATGGATAGAGCCGAGTGATTCCACGGTCAAGGCTTATCTGCAATATATGCAAGACAGTTACTTGCAAGAATAATAAGACGCTCAAAGGGAACTGAGGAAATGCACAGAGGGTGCCAAATAACTCAGCTCAACACTAATGCATAATTACGTTAACACTGAATGCTCCAACACAAATTACTGAAGGTGATTGCACAATAGAAAAATGAATGAAAATCAGACAGAGAAATAACAGGAATCATGACTGACTAAGAAACCTTATTCCGGTACATTACCTTCGTCAAGATGACGGTGTCCTCGTTCGATAGGGTGCTGGCAATGAAGGAGGGAATTAAAATGCCACTATCAAAAGTATACTGATTTGAACCTTGGGGTCGAACAAATGGAAAGTTCGAGGATCAGGCAAAGTTAAGGACATCTGTCCTCGGTGGTGTTCTGCGTGACGCTTCTCTTTCTTAATTGCCATTGCATCATCTATAAATAACCTTGGAGATTATGCATTGCACCTGGTAGATGGTGCAAAGTTCAATCTTTGTCACATTTTCTATATACCGGTAGGCCGCATGACATCGGTTAACCCTCATGGAGGGTTCACAATAGGGCTGGGTGCCAACTTTTTCTTTTTTGGCTCCTCCCTTGCCTTGCTTGATGCCGAGAAGGTACGACGGTCACCTGGAAAACAAGGCCCTAGGCAGTCATTTGGACAGAGAGAAGGATTAGGCTTAACCATTTTGGGGAATGAAGGAGAGTTTATGAAGGGGTGAGTGGAAACCCACAGTTCTAGTAATCAAAACAATTGAAATGAATTTTATTTCTTTCTCTGCTACATTATGGATGTAAAATGGGTGAGGTGGCTTGGAAAAGAGGTCCCATCCGTCAATATATATATATATATATATATATATATATATATATATATATATATATATATATATATATATATATATATATATATATATATATATATATATATATATATATATATATGTGTGTGTATATATATATATATATATATATATATATATATATATATATATATATATATATATATATATATATATATATATATATATATATATATATATATATATATATATATATATATATATATATATATATATATATATATATATATATATATATATATATATGTATATATATATATATATATATATATATATATATATATATATATATATATATATATATATATATATATGACTGGAAAAGACGGTTTTGTCACTCTGTCTTAATTTTGCTTTTTACATCTAAAACGTTACGTTTTGACTCACACTTTCTGAATTGGGAACGTTTGTTTAAGGCTTTACAAACACATGATTTTTATACCAACAATCCCAAGGGCTATTCGTATGGTTATTTTAGATCAACACTTAAACACCTTGCATTTTCATCCTTTTACAGTTACAAACCAGAGACCAGGTATTTACTCAGTACTGACGAGTTTAATATCATACAAAGTCTAGCTAAAGACACATCCATTGTGGTTACAAAACCCGATTAGGGCAACGGTGTAGTCTTGCAGAATAAGACAGAATATGTTGAGAAAATGATAGACATCCTTAATGATCAGACCAAGTTCCAGGAAGTTAAAAAAGACCCTTTCAAATGTATTGTGTATTTAGAAGATAAAGTCAATAGAATAGTAGGGAAGCTATATAAGTCTGGTTGTTTTTCTAAAGATGTTTTTCGTGGCCTTCAAGCGTCCGGGACGACTTTACGGACTCCCAAAAGTCCATAAGGCAGATCACCCATTAACACCTATTTTATCAGCTATTCGAACTACTAACTATAATATCGCCAAGTTTCTTGTTCCTATCCTTGCCCCGATAACTACAAATGAGTATACCTTAAATGACTCCTTTCATTTTATTAACTGCCTAAGAAACCGTAATTTTGATAATTATTTGATGTGACGTCTTCTTCTTCTTCTTCGTTTTTATGGCATTTTTTCCCATTTGATGTGACGTCTCTGTTTACTCAAATTCCACTGGGTGAGACGATTGACATTTGCCTAAATGAGTTGTTTAAAGATAATGATACTGTCAGTGGGTTTAACAGGTCGCAGTTAAAGGAACTTTTAGTCTTAGCTACCAAAGAATGTTACATTTTGTTTAACGGTTTGTTACATCAGCAAATTTTTGGTGTAAGCATGGGGTCCAGTATAGGACCATCTTTGGCAAATGCATTTATGTGTTTTATGGAGAAAAGATGGTTAGACGATTGTCCTTTAGATTTTAAGCCCTTACTGTACAGGAGGTATGTTGATGATACCTTCTTAGTTTTTAAGAGTCGTGACCAGATTCCTCGTTTTTTGGAGTACTTTAATAGTAAACATAATAATATAGAATTTACTTGTGAAATCGAAGATAATCATACGGTTGCTTTTCTGGATATTCAGGAAAAAATCTTGATAGTAACTTTCACACCTCAGTCTTTAGAAAACGTACTTTCACGGGTCTTATGTCTAAATTTCAATCAGCTACACCTTTGAAATATAAGATGAATTTGATACTGACGCTAGTAACCAGAGCATATAAAATTTGTTCTAGCTTTTTGAATTTGCATGAGGAATTGGAATTTCTAAGGTCACTTTTAAAAAACAATGGCTATCCGTTGAATTACGTAAACACATATATTGGTAAACAGCCTTCGAAATTATATGTAAACAAACAACCCGAAACTACCGCTAATGTAAAGAAACCTGTTATTTATTTACCTTTAACTTTTACTGGAACTCATAGCTACGATCCAAAAAAACAATTAATTTCTATTTTGTCCATTGGTTACCCTCAGCTAAATATCAAAATATATTTCACTTTGCAAAATAAATTACGTAATTCCTTTAAAATTGAAGACCCTATACCAACAAGCCTTCGGTCCAATCTGATCTATAAATGGCAGTGTGGTGGTTGTGATGCCACTTACGTTGGAAAAACTACCACATCAGCTTGGATGAGATGGTTTGAACACCTAGGTAAGTCATATCGTATTGGCAATTATCTTTCAAGGCCTAGTTACAGTGCAATTAGAGAACACAGCGAGGAGACTGGTCATCCTTTACATATTGATGATTTTTCTGTTTTAACCACTGCTCAGTTTGCTACAAACCTCGACGTTTTAGAAGTTCTATACACCATCAAGATAATCCTTCTTTGACTAGAAATGCGGCTGTAACCTCACTTATGTGTTTTTAGTCTGCGTTTTACTGGTATTGTATATTGATTAGTATGTTTGTTATGCCTTTGTACCCTCCGTTTTTGTGACTTAAATTTTTTGTATTTTGCTTTATTTTATTTTATTCTTTTATTTATTTTAATTAGCCATCTTTTAAACGTATTCTTATTTTCATAGTAATTTTACAGTATTATTTTGAATTTTATTATAAGAATTGTAATGTCATTTTAATTTTGTAGGTTGATAACGAGTGAGAGTACTGCTCGAAACATGTCCCAATAAAGTTGTGTAAAATGCTGTTCCGGGTTTTGGCCTTCGTGTCCTTACTGATATGCAGATGGCGCTTCCTGCCGGTGCATCCATTACTATATATATATATATATATATATATATATATATATATATATATATATATATATATATATATATATATATATATATATACATTGTGGGAGAGAAGTGACAATGTTGAATAGCTGGGTCAATCCCAGCTGTGGAATTTATCATCACTGACTAAATTACACCGGATTTTGGTTAACGAACTCTAAACAACCACAATAGAACTCTAATCGACTTTGCAATTTTCTCTTGGGATTTTTGCTTTTATAATTTTGGAATATTATTCTCTCTCACTTATACTTCTTGATATCTATCTATCTATCTATCTATCTATCTATCTATCTATCTATCTATCTATATATATTTACATCTATCTATCTATCTGTCTATCTATCTATCTATCTATGTATCTAATATATATATATATATATATATATATATATATATATATATATATATATATATATATATAGATAGATAGATAGATAGATAGATAGATGTATATATAACAGAGAATAGGAAATAGGTAACCTAACATTCCAAAATACTAAAAGCAAAAATCCCAAACGAACCATTACAAAGTCTATTATAGTCCTATTGTTGTTTTTTAGAGTTCGTTAACCAAATCCAGTGTAATTTGGTTAATGATGATAAATTCCACAGCTGGGATTGACCCAGTTATTCAACCTTGTCACTTCGTTCACACAAAATATTTTACAAAGCTTATAGATTCAATTTGAAACGTAATTATGGTGTGATGGGTTTTTATGTTTTTTTTTTTTTATTAGACTTGACGTGAAATTAGGAATGATAATTCAGGAAATTCTGTGCTAACAGTGAACGATATATATAGACTGGTAAAGGTCAGCCTTCTAGTAGGTAATACCAAAGTAGATTTATAGGATTTGATGTGTGCACGTTACAGTCTAATTGTGCAATGGGTCGTTTCTTTTAATAGCTGAAGCGTGCGGACGACGCAGGAAATGGCTGTTTCTCTTGGCCATTTCATGAACTGCCTAAAATCTTCTGACATTAATAAAATGGCTGACAAATTGGTGCCGTCATTACACAGCTTTGCTAAAGATATTTTAGCAAATATATATAACGGATTCAGGGGACATAATTGAATTAAAACTTTGATCCGTGTTGGTAGATAATTCAGTGATATCTGCTAATGCAAGTCGTTCAAATTTTACGTAATGAAAATGTGTGATAAGGTATTTTATTAAGAGATTACAAACGAACGTTTAATGCGAATCTGAATCTTAAGTTCATTCAATAGCTTAATTATTAATCCATTACCAAGAAGCTTAGATTTGTGTAATGCGGCTTTAAATGAATTTATAGAAATAGTAAATTTCACAATAGGATCGGAAATATTGATTTAGTTAATGAAATCTTCTATAACATGGTTACATTCACAAGCACGTTACAACATTTTAAAGCACTCTTCACTTGCATATTTGAGCTTTTTATTGACGATGGTAATATTGATATATTTTTCTCTAAATCCTCAATAAATAATTTGCAAACACAAACATGTGATATTACTAGTTTGGTTTTATCCTCAATTTAGTATAGATGAACAGTTTACACTATGTATTTGTTTGGATGCGCATGACTTTTGTACTTGCACTTAGTCTTCCAGCACTTGCACCTACTGCCTTGCAGTTTTTCTTGTCAGAACCACATCCATGACTCGAGAATCTCTGACGACCTGTGTTCTCCGATTTCTGATCTGAAGAGAACCTTTTCATGCTGCTTGTCATCTGACTTGAGTAAGAAGACTCTGAGGGCAAAGACCAAACTGATGTTGTAAATAATTGGACCTAAGTATCATACTCTTTGAGGCTATAGTGTAAAAGTAATTTTCCTCGTGATCAGTGATGACACCAAGGAGATTTTGTGCACCTTCTTTCCGCTATCCAACTGCAGCTTTATCCCCAAATTCCCATGCCTTCAAGTTTTCTCTGTTAAGCTCTGCCATGCGCTGCTCCAGGAAAGTTGTTTCTCCTGCACTCTTCTTTTGGGTTGCTAGCTTACACTGACACCTTGCAAATGGTGAAGGACTGAGTTGTGAGGATTAGTGGTAGGTGTAGTCTGGTGACACAGACTTGGGTGTTGACTAGGCGTTTTAGCCAGTGGTATGCATCAATATCCATGACCTTGTGATGCAGGTCATGGTTCATGCTGGGGTGTGTGGCTTGGCAATATAATCACTGGTGTTCATAGATAAGCACTGGCTGACAGTGTAGATTTTGACAGAGGCTGAGGGATGTGGGCTGGTGCTGCAGGCTCTGGAATAGGCTGAGCTGTGTGGGTTCTAATGTAGGCAAAGATGTGTAGGCTGGTACATCATCTTTTGGTGGCTTGGAAGTGAGAGCAAACAAATCATACTCTGTTTATATAATCTTTCTACGACTTCACTCCAGATGAAGTTAGATGATCTGAGACCCACCTCTGAATCACTACCAAACGTGGCTTAGTTGTTTGGTGTGTCCGTAATAGCTGAGTGACCGGCTGAGCTTCTCATGATTTAAAGTTCGACAACAGATGGATTGTATGAGTTGGTGTCTGACATCCAAGTAACCAACATTTCAGCGAAGTCGTTAACAATATTTTCTAAATTACTTTGGCTTTTAAGATGCCTTGGTTTACCATACACGGAGACGAGGCCTAACCAAAGGTCCTTGATTTCTGTAATGTCCTAAGCTGAAAACTCACGCCCGTTGTCATTCTTGGCATGATGTGAACATGGGAGAATGGTGGAATAAATGCCAGACCAACCTGACAAAGAGTTGAGAATGTGATTTATAATGAGTTTCATAACAATTAATGTGGTCTTGTAGTTCTTTATTTTTACATCTCTAAAGCTTCTTTCCTGATGTATGCATCCATGACGCAAGGTGAGCTTTGATTATATCATGGCCGCCATGGCCTGTTGGAGTATGTGCCAAAATTAGAGATGTTTTGGCAACTCTTTTTGTGTGCTGTGCATATCCACTTGTGGATGATTTTAGAATCAACTTATTTTTAAAGGTGATATGTATGGCCATGAGTCCTAAAGTAGTTTAATTTTTATATATGTTCTAAATCATTACATAATTTTCGTGTAGTTTTCGTTAATTACTAGCTGTTTTACAAAAATGTACTTTTGACTAATTCTATGGCAATTTTAGAAAACTTTTCAGTGACTAGTGCAGTAATAGTGAAGCAGACAAATTTAGAATAGTTTTCAATGAAATAAACAGCCTGAAAGAAAACATGAAAAATCATTGAGAAATTTTGAAAAAATGGACAAAGAGAAAGAGACAGGTCATTGTATACTTAAAACCTTCGAATTTTCCTTGTTAATGCCATAACAAAATTTATTTTGATAACACATGTCGGAACAAAGATTAAGCTTTCCATAATTGGTTAATGGCATTTCGTGGATACCCCAAAGTTATTTCTCAATTTCGAATATGGGACTGGGAAGATTAAGGAGGGCGTTTAGAGGTTTCCTTTGACTAAGCGAAATCAAAGGACTTCCAGGATATTAATGGCCCGCTCTTACCTCAAAATCTGAGTCGGCTGCGTTCTGTTAATGGTGCCTCTGCTTATTCCATCTCTCTCTCTCTCTCTCTCTCTCTCTCTCTCTCTCTCTCTCTCTCTCTCTCTCTCGGAATGATGTTCACTAACTCGTTTGTGGGAAGACCAGGAGGGAAAATGGTGTGATAATAGATAAACATTTAATACATTTCTATTGGAATGTTTTAGGCATAATTTAAAACTGAATCCCATTTTCTTATCTTGCTCATGATATTACCTAGCCCTGCCAGAATTTTCATTTCCCTTACTTGTTCTTAATATTACCTTAATTCAATTTTTCTAGGATATAACTGTGGAGTTGAAGTTGTGTATAAAACTCGTTATGCATGCTAAACCCTCAATATTCATCCTCTCCATTAACGGGAATAGCTGCTATTAACCCGGAGCCGAATCGCTCGAAGACCCAAACGAAGAGATAAAAATAAGCGCTTTTCGATTTCATAAAAACGAGAGGCGTCAGGCTCTTAATGCAAGTAGGTCAAATCTCCTGCGTCATCCAATGGGGAGGAGGGTTTTGCCTATGCACCCTCCCCAATTAAAGCCCCTCCCCGTTGCGAATTAACATAATGACGTCGTAATATCTACCTCTTTTTCCGTAGTTTTGAAAGTGACTTGTCTGCCTTCAGTACATATGGATATATGTGAAATGTAAGCAGTTACAAATAATCCTCTCCTATCCCAAAACTACCCAAAATCAACTCACCCTGTATTTTGAAAATATATTGATGTCTTTTTATTTATCTATTGATCTACTAGTTTATCTCGTTGCTTTTCAGTTACTGATCTCTTCTTTCTGTATCTCTTATTATCTTCTGTAACTTCTTTCAAATGAAAACCGTATTCTTTGGAAAGTTGAATTTCAAGTCGATGGTCCTGTAGGTTTGTTCGATACGAATAGGGGTTTGTCATCTGGATAATAATAATAATATTATTATTAATAAAAAACATATATAGGTAATAGACCCTCTTTCAAACATGAATTATTGAAGGTGACAGCTACATCAGCTGCATTCAATATCTACACGGTTTTCTCTACCTTTCTAATAACTGATTGCTCAGGGTTACTGCATTCTGCCAGTAACTAACGGATGTTTGTCATTCTTGGAGAGGGGAAACTGATATCGACAAACTGATTTTCAACTGCTTTCTTCTTCAAGAATGACAAACATCGGTGAGTTATTGTCAGAATGCAGTAACCCTGAACAATCAGTTATTAGAAGGATAGGGAACACTATATAAATTGAATGCGGCTGATGCAGCTATCGATATCACAGTATTCACCTGATATTCGTCCTATCTTCATTTTAAATAACGAGTGTTCTTTCTTCTCATACTTAATAAACATAACCAAAATATAACATTCAGTGTCTTATTAATACACACACATATATGTATAATATGTACAGTATATATATATATATATATATATATATATATATATATATATATATATATATATATAATTTCTGACTCACGTCGGGATCGAACCCATCAGGTGGAAAGCAAGGGCGTTATCCACTAGCCACACAAGTCTAAAAGAAGTTGGAACCTGAGAGCAACTGCACCCAAGGAATTACTTTGGGCAAGCTAACTGCTTGCATACCAGCGAGTTTTCCCAACTTCCTGACTCAGCAATATAGACAACATTTCATTCGAATTATCCCTTCTGAGTGAATAAGATAGAAATCATCAACACAATACGTGGAACAGAAAAAATTTCTGACTCACGTCGGGATCGAACCCATCAGGTGGAAAGCAAGGCGTTATCCACTAGTCTAAAAGAAGTTGGAACCTGAGAGCAACTGCACCCAAGGAATTATAACTGCTTGCATACCAGCCGAGTTTTCCCACGTGATTGTGTGTTGATGATTTCATCTTATTCACTCAGAAGGATAATCGAATGAAATGTTGTCTATTGGGTCATTGCTGAGTCGGGAAGTTGGGAAAACTTCGCCGGTATGCAAGCAGTTAGCTTGCCCAGGTAATGGGCAGTTGCCTCAGGTTCCAACTTCTTTTAGACTTGTGTGGCCTAGTGGATAACGCCCCTTGCTTTCCACCTGAGAGATCGATCCTGACGTGAGTCAGAAATTTATTTCTGTTCCACACGTGATTGTGTGTTGATGATTTCTATATATATATATATATATATATATATATATATATATATATATATATATATATATATATATATATATATATATATATATATATATATATATATATGTATATATATATATATATATATATATATATATATATATATATATATATATATATATATATATATATATATATATATATATATATATATATATATAGATAGATA
>NC_089785.1:2696818-2699318 GCF_040412425.1 Macrobrachium rosenbergii
ATGCTGGAACATACATACATACATACATCCATTTTATAATAATAATAATAATAATAATAAATAAATAATAATAATAATAATAATAATAATAGCATTATTGCTTTTACCATGGATACAGTTTGATAACTACAACTAGGTCCAACTTTATAAGCAATATTCTGTAAAGCAATAATAATAATAATAATAATAATAATCGATAATAATAATAATAATAATAATTATTATTATTATTATTATTATTATTATTATTATTATTATTATTATTATTATTATTATTATTATTATTATTATTATTATAATAAGGGGGAAAACAATAAGCGCTGTGGCAGAGTGGTTTAGCTCACTGATGAGCTGGTTAAGCAACCTTGGGGCTGGTCAGTCGTTGGATGGGTGACCCCTCTCCTCAGCGTTGATTCCTTGGGAAAGGATCTTTACCATAATTTCATCAGTCTACTCAGCTGTAAATGAGTGCCTATTCCCGTTGAGGCAGGGTCCAGTTATGGGTTAAATAGGAAAAGCTCAGCAATGATGGACAGAAATGAAAGAGTAAACGACAACGACGTAAATGGAACCTCTGGCAACAAAGGAGCTTCGTCCAGAAAAGATTATACAGCCAACTGAAAGGGGGAAGACAACAACCAGGAAACTCCTGAAGCCGAACAAAGTAAGAGACTCTGGGAAAACATATGGAACAATCTAGTATCACACAACAAACATGCAACATGGCTCCAGGAAATCAAGGCAGAAGAATTGGGGAGAATAAAACAAAGATTCACCGAGATCACGACAGACACAGTCAGACACCAACTAAAGAAAATGCCCAATTGGAAAGCCCCAGGTCCCGATGAAGTCCATGGATACTGGCTCAAAAACTTCAAGGCCCTACACATGCGAATAGCAGAACAACTCCAGCATCGTATCATAAACCCCCAAATGGATGACCACAGGGAGAACACCCTTAGTACAGAAAGACAAGAACAAGGGAAATATAGCAAGTAACTACAGGCTAATCACCTGCCTACCTAGTTACTAACAGGTACCATCAGTGAAAGGCTATACACGTACCCACCAAAAGAAAGGCTGCAGAAGGAAGTGTAGGAGCACAAAAGACCAGCTCCTGTTAGACAAAATGGTAATGAAGAATAGTAAGAGAAGGAGAACTAACCTAAGCGTGGCATGTATTAACTACAAGACAGCCTTCGACATGATACTGCACAAGTGGCTAATAGAATTCCTGAAAATACAAACCATCTGATGTTCATGAACGACATCAAGCTGTATGGTAAGAGCATCAAGGAAATAGATACCCTAATCCAGACTGTAAGGATGGTACCTGGGGACATCAGAATGGAGTTTGGAATAGAAAACTTGGCCTTGGTCAACATACAAAAAGCAAAGTGACAAAGACTGAAGGAATAAAGCTACCAGACGGGAATAGCATCAGACACATAGATGAGACAGGAATAATAGAAGGAGAGGATATAACACCACGAGAAGAAGGACACAATCTGGAAAGAATATGTGCAGAGACTTAAGGTGATACTCAAGTCAAAACTCAACGCCGGAAACATGACGAAAGCCATAAACACATTGGCAGTACCAGTAATCAGATACAGAGCAGGAGTAGTGGGGTGGACGAAGGCCGAACTACGCACCATAGACTAGAAAACTCGGAAACACATGACAATACACAAAGCACTGCATCCAAGAGCAAATACAGACAGACTATACATAACACGATTGCAAGGAGGGAGAGGGCTGTTAAGCATAGAGGACTGTGCCGACATCGAGAGCAGAGCACTGGGGCAATATCTGAAAACCAGTGAAGACGAGCGGCTGAGGAGTGCATGGGAAGAAGGACTGATAAAAGCAGACGAAGAAGAGAAATGGCACAACAAACCAATGCACGGACAGTACATGAGACAGACTAAAGAACTGGCCAGCGATGAAACATGGCAATGGCTACAGAACTCAAGAAGGAAACAGAAGGCATGCACCGTCGGTGTACCTCATGCGGTGCACTGTAGGCATCACTTAAGGGTCTTTGCAGCGTCCCTTCGGCCCCTATCTGCAACCCCTTTCATTCCTTTTACTGTACTTCTGTTCATATTCTCTTTATTCCATCTTACTGTCCACCCTCTCCTAACAATTGATTCATAATGCAACTGCGAGGTTTTCCTCTTGTTACTTTTCAAACTTTTACCGTCAATTTCCGTTTCAGCGCTGAATGCCCTTAGTTGTCCCAGTGCTTGGCATGTATGCCTAAAATCTATAAATCAATCAATCAATCAATCAAACAGCGGCACAAGATCAGGCCCTCCATATATATGCAAAGAACAATAGATGGAAATAACATCTCACCCATATGCAGGAAGTGTAATATGAAAGACGAGACCATAAACCCCACAGCAAGCGAATGTCCGGCGCTTGCACAGAACCAGTACAAAAAGAGGCATGATTCAGTAGCAAAAGCCCTCCACTGGAGCCTGTGGAAGAAACA
>NC_089785.1:2704318-2714318 GCF_040412425.1 Macrobrachium rosenbergii
AACAAACATGTATGTGACATTAATACAGTCATGTTGAATCTGCTTTCAGGAAATCAGCAAAGAACCACGTGTGCCAAAGAAATCAATTATTAACCTCACATCAGGATCGAACCCAGGGCTCTCACATAAAAGGCAAGGGCACCACCGACTGAGTTGCTGAGGTCATAGAAGAGGCTAGAACCTAGCACTTACACAGAGCCTGAAGATTGACCTGACCAGGCTGACACCTTGCGTGTCAGCAGTTTTAACCGACCTTCCCATCACCAGCATTTCATTCAAATTTCCCTTCTGAATGAATCTGATGGGAAACAAAGCACAGTTTAACAGCCTTTGCTTCTCACTGAAGTCCTTGGTTCGATCCCAATGTGTTGTAGAAATTCATTTATCTGCTAAAATATGTTTGGAGTCAAAGGCATCACTGTACCATCATCAGACATTCCGATTAACTGGGTGCAGTGTTACCGACGCAGAGAAAGTCAGACAATGGGGGCATGGTATAAGACCGGCTGATATATAGTCTCAGTATAGAAAGAGACCAGCCTTATATGTGACTACTAACTCGCTCCTCCGGGCCCCCACGCTTTCTTTTTTATGCCCAACCTTATGAGAACATAGGCCATCCGAGGCCATCTTTTATTCATAACGAAAAGTTTTGGACACTCTGAGTACCAAAGCGTCTACAACACGGGAACTAAGGTTACGTATTTTTCTTTTTATTACAGACAGTGAAGTAGCGAAAAAAAATGTATTACCATACATGAATTAATTTATATGATAATTATGTCTTTAGTTTAGCGCAAATAAATAGACTTTACCATCCATTTCAGGGACAGCGAGTCATCGTTTTTCTCAAATATCTTTCAAGCTAATTATTTGATCGAATGGTAATTTGGCACAGTGTACAAGACACCTCCCGCTAACTTTTGGTAATGTAGTGCATTGTCAAATGGTGTTAGTTAAGGTGTTTACTCTTGACTTTTAAAGGCAAAGTTGCATGAATCAGCAGGACTAATCTACACAATCGAACGTCCGCTATCCCCCATCCCTTCCCACTCCTTCCCTCCCTCCTTTCCTCTCTCTCTCTCACTCTTTCTTTATCGTTGTTTTTCTCCTCTCTCCCCACAGTACCTCTCAGTAATTTACAATACGCAATAAAATACCGTCTTCCTTTATATTTGTCAATACCAGCAGATAAATGGAGAGTTCATAATGAAAAGGATAGAGAGGTTTGACGTCACGACATTAATAATGGTTCATTTTTCCCGAAGTTTTCTGTTAACAGTATCTTTGGCGTGTTAGCGCAACAAGGGTTGTGTGAGAAGGTGCAGTGAGGCGGTCCAGGGCCTCCAATGATGATGATGAGTACTGGTCCCCTCGGAAGACATCCACAAACCTGTAGATCCCGTCATTATCAACATCGAGAGATAACGAGGATGATTTGTTCCTCGATAGTGACGAAGACTGTGAATAAAGTTCCTGTGATATTCTCAAGTGTTTGTAGTACCTTTCAACCTATGATAATATTAAAATACACGTTAGAGAGAGAGAGAGAGAGAGAGAGAGAGAGAGAGAGAGAGAGAGAGAGAGAGAGATTCGGGGGTTGTAGGTTAAACTGTGTGATTTAATATCGGTTACCTCATCTTACCTGGTCGTAGTCAACACGTCGAAACGAGGGTTAAAGGATTTAAGAGATCGTGATAGTTGGTACATCATACTGGGTGAATAGGGTGAAGGTCATACGCTCTTTAGCCCACTCCCATTTATATAACTTAAGAAAATACAAAAACAATAATTAATGAACACAGAATCTACAAAAGCCAACATATTTGTAACATCCAATATTACTCAATGTAATATAATACACAGGAAAGGGGGGCGGAGATGGGGAGGGTAGGAAAGTGGGTTGAGGGAGGGATGAGGAGGGGAAGGGGGAGGGAGGGACGGGATGGGGATAATGGACGTTCGAATGCATAGCTTGGCGATGCTTGGCAACACCATGTAAGTCAAGAGTAAACGCCTTAACTAAAACCATTTGACAATGTACTGTATTACCAAAAATTAGCGGTATGTGTCTTGTACATGTGCCAAGTAGCATTTCGATCAAATAATTGGTTTGAAAGACATTTGAGAAAAGCGATGACTCACGGTCCCTGAAATGGATAGTCGCTGAATATCTTTAACCCGCGAAAATTTTTGTTATAAAATTTGCCTCCTTTCCGCGCACCACATCGGCGTCAGTGACACATTTAGTTGTGACGCCATACGGCCGGCACTCAATCAATGAATGAATCAGTCAGTCGGGATTTAGAACGTCCTATGCTTTCCTCATTGGACGTTTCTCGTCTTACCTTACAGGAGGCATGACAATTCAGTTTAAAGATTATCCTGAGATAAGTCATCACTGACATTTCCAGTTACTGCTTAAAGATGGTTTGGTCTTATCTGTTTTCAGTGAAACTGGAATGCAATTTTCGGTAACAGTCAAATCAGACAGTTAATATCACGTGCCGATCATTTTTAAACAAATATTTCCACATAATTTCCCAACCTTCCTTTTCAATTTCTGTAATGAATTTCAAGTAGATGCCTTTAGCATAGTCAAATCTGGTACCAGGAATATTATTATATATGTATTTAATACCGTTTTTTTTTTTTCTCCCAGAACCTCGACTTAGTTGGCGAGTGACTTTATACAGTAAGCAGTGAAGAACCGAGGTACAAAAAGTTTTTGAAAGACACACACAGACAGACAGACACACACACACATATATATATATATATATATATATATGTATATATATATATATATATATATATATATATATATATATATATATATATATATATATATATGTATATATATATATATATATATATATATATATATATATATATATATATATATATATATATATATATATATATATATATATATATATATATATATATATATATATATATATATATATATCTTCATATGACATTGCAAGATCATGTCCGTAGTTTTCTTAGCTTTTATTTTTCGAGAACACACACACACACACACACACACACACACACACACACACACACACACACACACACACACACACACATATATATATATATATATATATATATATATATATATATATATATATATATATATATATATATATATATATATATATATATATATATATATATATATATATATATATATATATATATATATATATATATATATATATATATATATATATATATATATAGATATATATATATATATATATATATATATATATATATATATATATATATATATATATATAATCAGAAAGCTACAAACGTCCTTTAATATCCAATTCACTCTACCTCGGAAATAATATATTTTCATATATGTTACCGAAGGGGAATTTTTAGTTGATAATAAGTCCACCGTCCCGTGGGGTCGAACCAGCGACGGACGAGGAATCAGGACTACATATCGTCTCCAAACGCAAAACACCTGAGTTCGACGGGTGAGATGATGGGAGATGTTATTCACTTATACCTCTCTTGTGGCCGACTGGTTAGTGTGTCACTGTAGTCCTGATTCCTCGTCCGTCGCTGGTTCGACCCCACGGGACGGTGGACTTATTATCAACTAAAATTCCCCTTCGGTAACATATATGAAAATATATTATTTCCGAGGTAGAGTGAATTGATATTAAAGGACGTTTGTAGCTTTCTTTGATTGTATATGAATCACGGTGATGTGATAAATAGTCATATATATATATATATATATATATATATATATATATATATATATATATATATATATATATATATTGTATATATATAATGTGTCTGTGTGTGCATGTGCGTATGTGCGCTTAGAAATTAACTAATAAAACTACGGACATAATCTTGAAATGTTATGGCCAAAATAGACATCAGCTTATAATTTCCAAATCTCAGTGTCCCTTTTAGATACGCCTGCAGCATTAGAAGGACTAGGCTTCGTTAATCTGAGGTTCATTTTTATAACTTCTCTTTATCATAATAATCTCTTGGTAGATTTAACCCTCATGAATTTTCCCAATGTAATGTCGTACATATTTAATTTTCGTCATCTCGCTGACATTTATTTGACTCTCCTGTTGAAAGTTAATTCGAAACTTCACGGGTAGTCTAAATAGTTAATTTTAATCGGTTGCCCAAGAGTAATTAAAATGAAAATACGTGAGGACATAATCTTTGCAAAACGGCTTACCATCGTAATACCAAACTTGATGACGTTGTTGAAGGATTTTGCCTGGCAATCCTGCTCTCGCAAAAACTTTCACGGGTCGAGGATTCTTCGGCGTTTCCGTGAAAGTTCCCGGTCCTGGTGGCTTAAAAAAATCCGTAGAGTTTGACATTTTTGGAATGTGTTTTCATACGACGGTGAAGTTCGATTTGCGATACTTTCTGGCTTAACTCTCTCTCTCTCTCTCTCTCTCTCTCTCTCTCTCTCTCTCTCTCTCTCTCTCTCTCTCTCTTTTTTTAAACGTTTTCTGCTTTTCCATATCCATACCCGCCTAGGGGAATACTACCGTCAGTGCGCCTTACGTGGTGGACTGTTGGCATTGCTAAAGTTTGTTTGCAGCGTTCCTTCGGTCCCTATCTACACCCACGTTTTTTAGCCTTTTACTTTACCCACATTCCTGCTTCCTCTCTTCAGTTTTGCTGTCCAACATCTCTAACTAACTATTACTCCTTAGTGCAACTTTGGGGTTTTCTCGTTTTCCTCCTTTAGATCCTTGAACTTTATCTCTATTGTCTAGAGTTATTTTTCATGCTGTCCAACCACTCCAACCACTTCTTTTCCCTGTCTTTAGCGCTGAATAGCCGAAATTGCATGAAATTTGGGCTTGAAGCCCGAAATTTAATATAACCGAAATTCTGTGTACAGAATATCCAAGACTGGCGAATATAAATATAGCTTATCATCATTTTGAGTGTTATACGTATTATTACAACTTTGCAATCACACACAATTCATTGATCATCTCCATGGCCAATGCACGAGCGCATTTAATGCTATTAAAGTGTCTGGAAGACGCATCTGCCAATTAGGTCCCTTGACAAGTTTATTACTCGAAAGCTCATTCAGGCGTCGCCTCCCGATATTGCATCACAGGGCGACTCGCCATCAATCATTTGCTTAATAGGACGAGCATATATATCTCTCTCTCGCAAGTTCCGAAGGCTTTGTTATTGATGATGAAAGTTCAAACATCATTGTTCAGTCTTCATGGCACGCTCTGAGAATTATGAGCTGCTCGAAATGCAGGAAAATGAATGGGGAATATTTCTGGAAATCACATTCACTGGAATATAAGTGAATGGTTGCTGTGATTCGCTATATTGGCTGCTATTAAAACGCACACACACACACACTCACACACACACGCACACACACACACACGAACATGTAGTCTCACAGAAGTGGAAGCGAATATCTGGGTCTATAGAACCGAGAGCACATCTTTAGGGAAAATAATTACCACATCTCCACATGAGAGCGAGAAATATTGGCATGCCGTTTGCAACCTCACATTTGTAAACAAAATATGTTACAAGTTACATCATGTAGCATGGAACAGTTAAATAAAACTGTATTCCTATGTGTAAAGTACTTTTTGTAGCTTGAATGCACTCAGTATTTGGTTTATGCCAAGGTAAGACTAGAAACATCTATAATTATTCTAAACTTACAAGGTTATTACTTAACTTTATTTTTTTTTCTTGTGGGGGGGGAGGAAGGGGGAGAGTGGAAGAAGGATGGGTGTAAAATACTACATAAAAATCTTTATTTATACAACCTTTCCACCCAACGATATCTTGATCTATTTTCAGTATATTTTTGGAAAGCATTGTACCAATAAAATGAAAATTGGGCACGTCAGCCAGGAAGAACTGAACTACAGACATGTGTCATTAGTCACGGAACTCGCAATGTTTATATCTACCTGGTATCAACTTCAAAGCTTAGAAAAGTACATTTTTCGCTCATATTTAAGACTTAATGCTATCAGTGACCATGTCCACACAGGATGGGCAAAAGCTTTAGGAAAGACATTTGTGTAATTGAGAAATACATATAATATATAATAGATATATAATATATATATATATATATATATATATATATATATATATATATATATATATATATATGTGTGTATATATAAATATATATATATATTTGCACCCACCTCATCGTGCTTAGATGTCAGCTATCTTGGAAATAAGTGTTTTTTTTTTTTTTTTTTAATCTTGGTTGTAGAATAAAATATATGTTTGCCCGTAGACATTTATTTAGTGTCTTAAAAAATTTATGAGTTCTACCACCTTATTCTATAAGTCTGCGACTTGGACTTAGAATTTTCACTTAGTCTTTGGGCGCTCTGAAATTCTATTACAAGTTCGCTAATCGTCACTCCGCAAAATTCTCAACATACCTCTCTTTCGGTGCCCGACTTCTAACTGCCCTCTTCTTCAAGAGTTTTTATTTATAACGGTCTCTGTGAACGTATGAATCATGGCTATCTATAGTATAATTTTCCAAGTTTCAATTCTGTGGGCGCCCTTTCCATTATTGTTCACGTTCACTTTCTCTTTACCATTAGGTCGATTTCAATGGC
Source organism: Macrobrachium rosenbergii (assembly GCF_040412425.1). NCBI lineage: Eukaryota > Metazoa > Arthropoda > Malacostraca > Decapoda > Palaemonidae > Macrobrachium > Macrobrachium rosenbergii. The sequence continues at coordinate 2,710,972 of NC_089785.1, forward strand.
TCTCATGGCCGTCTTATTTCGATTAACTTTTGACCTAATCTGTCAACTGGTTCACTAAAAGCGCTGATCACAATTTTTACGTATGAGATACCAACAGTATTTTCTATGGGCACCTGTGATCGCTCAGTTCGTCATCGCCCTTTTCTCTTTCTCTCTGTCTCTGTTTTATCGGTATTCCTTGTTATGTCCTTTTGCGTTTAATAGCTCCATTACATACTTATATATTTATTATATATAATCAAATATGAGTGGGGCTTGTTTGTCCTCCCCCGGGCGCATATTCCCCAATGCATTATGGTTCGGGACCTTCCCTGAAAAAAGCGGGACGCCATATCGTAAAAGGTAGCCATAGAATCTTCTTGAAAATTATCTCAGTATGTTTACCACGCCCAAAACTTGAGAGTTACCTATATATAACTATTCTAAGTAACTCTACCTAGCCTAACCTAACCTAGAGCCATGGCAAAAAAAAAAAAAAAACCGAGGCGCCCACTCGTCTGGCCGAACCATAATACAGTTGGGGATTATGCCCCCCGCCCCCCTGGGTGACAGTAGGGGAGCAAGACACAGCCACCCACCCCCTGCAAACCAGTTTGTCCTCCCCGGGTAGGGGTGGGGTAGGTAGGGGAACATGAGGGTAGAGGAAGCATCCACCCTCCTCCTGCAAACCTTTTTGCTTGCCCTGGCTGGGGGCGGAGCACGCGCTACAGCTCGTATATATATAATGTATATGCATATTTTTTCACATATACGCGTGACGTTTCATATCTTCACGGATATTATGCCACAAAATTGTTTTAATACCCTGCTTACCAAACAATGGGAATAACCTACACCCAAGGGGAATTGTCATTTGTAACAGCCTCGTCTCCGGTAGTATTCAAACCGATGCCTGGTTTGGAAACAACGACAGTGACTTAGACCACTTAGCTATAAAGAGATGTATTTTAAGTGAATATCGACTCCGTCAAATTGAAGTTCCGTACTTAGAATCGATATCACCCCATCCCCATGGTGGTAGCGGACTGGGATGTTTATAAACCTTGGCTAATGATGAATTCCGTAGTGTGAACAAAATGCATCTTCTGTTATGTGCTTATGCAAAACTTGTAGATTTGTTATTATTATTATTATTATTATTATTATTATTATTATTATTATTATTATTATTATTATTAGTCTGGAAAAGCAGGATACTGCAACATACCTCAATGTCTTCAAAGAAAGAGCAGCTCAGTTAAGTATATTTATTATTCGAGGTTACGGCCGAAAAGAACTGTTCCCTCTGCGCATGAGTCAGGGACGAACTAATTGAATTATGAGGCGAAGTTATAAGTACCTCTGGGAGGATTTTATGTTAATTGTGTGAAGTATGTTGTCGCGGTTAATTAGACGGGGTCTATAATTTTGGTATGGTGTCAGACTCTCGTGGTGTTGGTTTTGTTCCTTCTTTAGGGGAAGGGGGGGGGGGGGCGGTGAAGAAAGCGGCTTAGCTGTTGTTAATGTTATTCCGAAGTTCCTCTTGGAACTCTGATATCTGTCTGTAAATTTCTCGATATGCTGCATGTATGCAGATGTTTTCGTTTCATTGATACTACGTATATCTTTGTCAGTTGAGTATTAGGTGATTTTAAAATGAACTTCTGAGGCCCTATTAATTCATTTCTTTGTTTTTTTGTATCTGTGTTTTATCATTTTCATTCTAAACCAAATCGCTTCTATTACAAACACCATGTTTATTTTCATGAGTATTTTCCTTTTTAGTTGTACCAGTACATATTGTAAAACTTACGAACCAATGCTTTCAACGTTGATATCCCATATACTCTATGTCTTGAAAGGAGACAGAGATAAATATCTGAGTATTGAGTGAGGGTGAATAGCTATGAATTATTGCTTACACGGTTAACGGAATGAACATACCTTTTGTCAGTAACTTGATACGTGTAATTGTAAATAATGGTCATAAATCAATAAACTTTCGTACTGAATCTTTCGTAAATTGTGAGTGAAATATATATAAAATATATATACATATATGTATATATATATATATATATATATATATATATATATATATATATATATATATATATATATATATACATACACACACACATTATTATATATATATATATATATATATATATATATATATATATATATATATATATATATATATATATATATATATATAAACACACTCTTTCTTAAATATTAAGGTATATGAAATGCGTTTTATTTCGGTTTATTAGGAGTCTCAGTTCTGACTTTTCGATAAAAGAAACAGTAGTTTGGTTATAACAATTACTCACCCTAAACAAAGGGCGGCCTGTTATACAGAAGCTGTTTGATCTGACTTTGAGAAATTCTGGCTGTCGAGCCAAGCACTGGGACCCTGTGGGCCATTCGGCGCCGAAGACAGTGAGAAGAGGGAGTTGAAGTGGCTGGACAGCAAGATAAAGAGATCTAGAAAAATAACGAGGCTGAAGTACAAGGATCCAAAAGTGGAACTGGGAGGAAATTTCCCAGTTACACTAAGGAGTGATAGTTAGAGAGTTGGACAGCAAGATTGAAGCGGGGATGGATGTAAAGTACAAGGCTGAATAGTGGGTGCAGCTTGTGGCCGAAGGGACGCTGCGAACACCCGTTAGTAATACCTACATTGTACCACGTGAGGTACACTGTGGCTTGACACTCCTACAGAGAGACAGACAGACAGACAGACAGACAGACAGGGAGAATGCTTAGTATAACTTTAAGAGAAGGGGCCACTCTGAAGGTTCATTTTCATAAAAAAGTTAAAAGGCTTCTCAAAAAACTAATGGCTCGCCTTAACCAGATTATCTCCAGCTCATTCCGGCGGAGGGAATTTCCCAATGCTGTATAAATTATGCAGATTAAAAGCTTATCTCATCTCCATACCTGCCTTACTACGAGCGCCATCTTTTCGCCGGGTTTATTATACCCGGGGTTTTATCGCTTATAAAAATTCTCCCGCGCACGTTAGCGAGTGCTTCGGAGGGCGGGCCCGATACCAGTCACGGTTTAAAGGCTTTATGTATCCTTCGGGAGCTTTATATCCCTTTGGGGATGGGGTTATATCCGCCCTAAAACCCTGATTATAACCGGCAAGTCGGAAGGGAGTTGTTCTTTTCCAGGAAACGCCAACCAATTAATTTCGGAGGCTGTCGTTCTGTCTTCTTCGACAAAGACGCTCTCGGTCGCATGCCTCCCCCGGGTGGGGGGGGGGGCGGCTTCATTGGGTACCGGGTCCAGTCAGGGGGGAGAGAGAGAGAGAGAGAGAGGTAGGGGGACATTTTTGAAGAATTTCCAGCCAAGGATGA